>NC_043713.1:69564580-69609427 GCF_006229205.1 Suricata suricatta
TAAGCTTCTAGAGAGTAGGGATTTTGTCCGTGCTATTCACATCAGAATCCTCAGGGTCTAGAATAGTGCATGTTACATTGAGTTGATGCTAAATTAATATTCATTAAGAGAATGAATTAATGCACTTTTATATCATTATCGCATCATTCTAGTGACTTTCAGGCTTGGCTTTTGGGGAACTCCCTCTTCTCTGACTTAACTATCTGGTACTAAGCAACTATTGCCTTGTACTGGGGGTAGGGACTGATGTAGTTAGGACAGTTTCTTGGAGTAATCTGCCTTTGTGAAATAGTGTTCTATGTTTCATTCCAGATCTGGACCATCTTAGAGATAATAGACAAATAACTACCAGCCTTCCCCCATTGCTAAGGAATAATGGGGATAATTATACTAGTTTGATTATTTATCAGATGGTGCTATGCCTCTCCTCCTGGGTACAGAAGGACTCTAAAACTTTCTGGGGTTCTCTTGGAACTCAGATGCAATTGAGTTGAGGGCACAGTATCATGATTAGTGCAAGATTCTTTTCTTGTTTTACCTCATGTTTTTTCCTCCATTTCCCATTCACAGTCTCATTCTCCTTTTTCCTTCCAGGCTTCCAATCTTGGGTTTTTAATATATATCCTTCCAATCTGTCTTCTACCTATGTATTTGGACATATGTATATCCTTGAAAACTGTGTGTGTTTTGTGCATTTGTCCAAGGGGTGTGAGACCTTTGTAAAAATAAAAAATAAAAATACTACATTGATTTAGGGAGTTATTATTAGTATTTCATGTTTCTTGGGAGCACATGGGATCATAGAATTTATTAGTTAAGAATCATTGGGAAGTATAGGCTCTATCCCCTGGCTTCTCCAGTAATGAGAAGACTGAGGCCCAGAGGCTTCCTTTAAATGATTTCTTTTATCAAAACTTTCTGCATTTACTGAGAACCAGTATTGGTCAAGGTTTTATGTCAGAAGTGTTAGAGGACACAGGGATGAATGGCACGGGCCCTGCTTCTGAGTTGACACCCTTTTGGAAGACTTATAAGGGAGGCTCAGTGAACCGTGGGGTTTCCCATGTCTTCTTCACGATTTGGCATTGGGCTAACACAGGACCTACAGATTTGGGTGAAGTTTGATCTGATTTGGGGCTACACATTGCCTCTTCTCCCATCCTTTCCTTTTCACCATCACTATTACCCAAGACCCCACATCCAACTTGTGAACCAATGGTCCCAACAAACATATAGTCAAGTTCCCAGCCTGTCACTGCTATTTCTTGTCCTTCTCTGGGGTGACATGTCTCTTCTCTCTTTGGTCTCCCTCTGAGTGTCCTGGAGCATAGAGTCCTTACCAGACTTTCTCTTTGTGTTTCCAGGTTGGAGCATCTCTCTTTGCCAGTAACATTGGAAGTGGCCACTTTGTGGGGCTGGCAGGGACAGGAGCTGCTGCAGGCATCGCCACTGGGGGCTTTGAATGGAATGTGAGTAACATCAGAGACGCTGTGTCCTGGAGCTGGAAGGAGTTTTAGCAGTTAGCCAGTTCAGTCTATGTTTAGAGATGCTCTGAGTGTTAGGGAACCAACCAGGGCTACACTTGGATGCAGATGGAAGAGGGGCACAGCTTCAGGAACCCCAGGGTCCCGCTCCCCTTCTGCCAGAGTAACATGAGAAAACCACAGATATGATGGTGATAGTGTTTTTTTTTCTTTAAAAATCCAAGCCCTCCTATTATGCTCAGCAAAATTAGTCAGAGAAAGACAAATATCATATGACTTCACTCATATGAGGAATTTAAGATACTAAACAGACAGACCTAGGAAAGAGAAGCAAAAAGCTTATAAAAATAGGGAGGGGGACAAAACAAAAGAGACTCTTAAATATCAAGAATAAAGAGAGGGGTTGCTGGAGGGGTTGTGGCGGGGGGGAGGGGCTAAAAAGATAATGGGCATTAAGGAATCTACTCCTGGAATCATTGTTGCACTATATGCTAAATTGGATTTAAATTAAACAATAAATAATTTTTTTAAATTAAAATAAAATCCAAGCCTTCATGTGCCCTTTTGGCCATATTGGAGGTTTGGAAATTCTTACCACCAGATTTCCATTATTATTTATTATTATTATTATTATTATTATTATTATTATTTAAAAGTTCTGTAAATGGTATTTTACTTCCTATAATCAGAGAAGAGGCAAGAGGAGCTGTGATGTCAGTGGGCAGCCCCCTGGCATCCCTTCCACTGATGCCCAGCTGCTATTCCTATGGGCCAACTAGGCAGCAAAAGCCTTTCAGTTTCTGATGGCCACTTATGGGAGTTGTCCCCAGGACCCCAGGAGAAAATGCTTGGTGATTGTCTTGTAGTAGTTGAGGGCCCTGTAGGCAGCAGGATGAGCTAAGATTCTTCCTGGTTTGACTTTATCCCTTTTTCTTTGTCTGTTTCAGGCCCTGATTTGGGTGGTTGTCTTGGGCTGGGTGTTTGTTCCCATTTACATTAAGGCTGGGGTAAGTATCTGTTATTCTATGTCTTGCTGACAATATATATTTATATATGTTTACATATGTTTACATGTATATGTACACACACACATATATAACATGAGCTCCATACTCCTGGAAAACAGAGGAGGCTTTATGGGATAAATGGCAGAGAATGGTTGTGTCTTGGCTTTCTTTCCCAGGTTATAAACTTTTGACTGCTTAAAAATAATTTCTTTAATGTTTATTTATTTTTTTATGGTTATTCACAGTGGGCACTTTTTAAAAATTTTTTTAAAGTTTATTTATTTTTGAGAGAGAGACACACAGAGCATGAGTGGGGGAGGGAGAGAGAGAGGAGACACAGAATCAGAAGCAGGCTCCAGGCTCTGAGCTGTCAACACAGAGCCCGATGCGGGGCTTGAACCCACGAACTATGAGATCATGACCTGAACTTAAGTCGGCCGCTTAACCAACTGAGCCACACAGGTACCCCCAAAGTAGGCACTTTGTATAAGGATATATATCTATCACCTCCTCTTCCAGGGCAAAGACCTGCTTTCTGATTATGTACAGTTATGTAATAATTTAAAAAAGTATTTACTGGGCATCTTAAATGTCCTGGGACAATACCCAGGAACCCCTGCAGTGGTAAGGCATGTGGGATAGAGATGAGCAAATGGCTGGAGAATAGGGGCCATCTGACTACATCACAGACTTCTCTGATCCAGGAGGGTTAACTTTTGACCATATATCTGATGCCATGTGGATGCCACTGTTTGACTTATTCTGGATCTTCTGGTCACCCTGACTGATGGTGACCTCTATTACATCCCATGCAGGTGGTGACAATGCCAGAGTACCTGAGGAAGCGATTTGGAGGCAAGAGGATCCAGATCTACCTCTCTGTTCTGTCCCTGTTACTCTACATTTTCACCAAGATCTCGGTATGTCCACAGCCCTGGGGATGGGCATTGGCTATCTCAGAACCTGCCCACTCCCTCTCGTTAGGACATGTTGCCCACCAAGGGGCAGCAATATTTGTTCCCATTGACTTGGTCTCTTAGGTCTTCTTATTCTAAGGTGTAAAGTCCTTTTTCATGCATCAAAGAACCAACACATGGAATTCCTTACCCTTCACCATGTGGAAGGTTAAAAACATAAACAGATTCAAGAAGTTTCAATGAAAATTATTCTTTTTTTCCCCAAAGTATTCCTTTTTATTTTTTAATTAAAAAATAGTTTATTGTCAAATTGTTTTCCATATAACACCCAGTGCTCTTCCCCACAAGTGCCCTCCTCCATTGACACCACCCGCTTCTCCCCTTCCCCCTCTCTTCAGCCCTTGGTTCGTTTTCAGTATTCGATAGTCTCTCGTGATTTGTGTCCCGCTCTCTACCCAACTCTCTTTCTCCTCCCCCTTCCTATGGTCCTCTGTTAAGTTTCTCCTGTTAGACCTATGAGTGCAAACATATGGTATCTGTCCTCTGCCTGACTTATTTTGCTTAGCACGACACCCTCGAGGTCTATCCACTTTGCTACAAATGGCCATATTTCATTCTTTCTCATTGCCATGTAGTACTCCATTGTGTAGTGAAAACTATTCTTTTTTTTTTTTTAAACTATTCTTAATAGAAGATTGAAAGGAACTTCAGAATATCCAAGGGCCAGTTCTAACTTTAGAATTAGCTGTGAGTCTTTGTTTCTGCAGGGATCAGAATCTGGCTCTAGGTGATGTTTCTAATACACTTAAACATGAACAGTCAGTGGCAACTCTTGAAGAGACCTCAGAAACTCTCCCTCTTCTTTTTTGGACAGGGAAATGAAAACTGAGATTAGAGATTACTTGCTCAGAATCCTGAGTCAAAAGTAGAACACAGACCTCTGGCTCCATCTCGCTGTTCTTTTCATTGCATGAGGCTTCTTGTCTGTTTTTTAAAATCTGTTTTTTCTTATGTTGTTCATACTTTTGTGTCGTTTCTAATCTGAAGGTAGAGAAGTGGCATTTTCTGAGACGACATAGGGAGTGGCTCCAGCTTTTCCCTTTGTTCAGCAGTTACAAAGTACTCACTGCCCTATCAGAGGACTTGTCTCATTGGGTGTGATAGTTTTCCTCCTTTTTCTTGCCCCTCCCTAGCTAGCACCAAAGGTAAGATTAGACCAATCTCAGAATCTTGCAAAAGATTTGTCGATAACATTTGAGTCAGGTTGGATTTGAAATGCTCTATCTAGGTATGGTACTAAAAAATAGCTGCTAGTGCTTTTATTTTCCTGGTTATTGAAGCCAAGATGACTACAATATTAAATCACATTTGTAATTTTTTTTATTTTAGAAAATTTCAAACACATACCCAGAGAAAGAATAGTACAATGAGCATTTGTGGACCTAAATCTCATCACTCTGCTTTAACAATGATTATCATTTTGCTATTCTTGTTGATCTATCTCTTCTAACTTTTTTTTCCAGTGATATTTTAAGTCAAATCCCAGATATTATGTCATTTAACTGTGAATTTTTCAGGATACACTTTTGACTTTTTAAAAGTTTATTTATTTATTTTTGAGACACACACAGAGAAACAGAGAGTGGGGAGTATGGAAAATCCCAAGCAGGCTCCACACTGTCAGTGCTAAGCCCAACTCGGGGCTTAAACTCATAAACTGAGTTCATGACCTGAACTGAAATCAAGAGTGGGAGACTTAACTAATTGAGACACCCAGGTGCCCAACTTTGACTTAAATAAAAACACTTGTGCTATTATCAAACATAAAATCCATAGGAGTTTAATTTAGGTAGTTTAATACCTGGTCCATATCCAGATTTTCCTGATTACATAAAAAATTTCTTCTTACAGTTGATTTGTTTGAAGTAGAATCCAGATGAAGTTTATACATTGTATTTGACTATACTTTATTTAAGGGAAATACCTACATCTATATTTTTAGCCTGCTATAATTATTTTTCTCTTTTATATTACTACCTTTCAGCCCTACTCCTGGCCTACATGAACATACTTTTGTTTTTTTAATTGGGTTGTTTGTCTTTTTCTATTGTTGAGTTGAAAGAGTTCTTTATGTGTTCAGGGTTCTAGACCCTTATTAGATTTAGGATTTGCAAATATCCCCCTTTCTGTAGGTTGTCTTTTCATTTTCTTGATAATGTCCTTTGAGGCACAAAAGTTTTAAATCTTTAAAAAAATTTTTTTTTAACATGTATTTATTTTTGAGAGACAGAGACAGGGCATGAGTGGGGGAGGGGCAGAGAGAGAAAGAGACACAGAATCTGAAGCAGGCTCCAGGCTCTGAGCTGTCAGCATACAGCCGGACTCAGGGCTTGAATCCACAAACTGTGAGACCATGACCTGAGCTGAAATTGGAGGCTTAACCAACTGAGCCACCCAGGCACCCCACAAAAGTTTTAAATCTTAATGAAGTTCAGTTTATCTATTTTTAGTTAATTTATTTGCTTAAACTTTTGCTGTAATTTCTAAGAATCCATTGCTAAATCCAAGATCATGAACATTGATCCCTGTGATTTCTCTGAAGAGTTTTATATTTTTTTAGCTCTTATGTTTAAGTCTTTGATCCATTTTGAGTTAATTTTTTATATGATGTGAGGTAGGGCCTCAACTTGACTCTTCTGCATATGTATATCCAAATCGTTTAGCACCATTTGTTGAAGAGACTATTATTTCATAATTGAATGGTCTTGCACATTCATTTTTACACAACTCAGTGAAAACATGCTCTTGCCTATAGGGCTGATAGGGCTTTGTCTTGGAGTTGGGACTGATGCCCAGAATACTGCTCCCTCCCTGTCCAGCTTCCTGACTCAAACTGCTATTGCCCTTGACAGGTCCCTTTGTGTTTTGCCACCATTGTGCTGATTTCACTGCCTTCACATTCTCCTCCTTTCCTTCAGGCTTACTTTTTATTTACAAGATGAAGACCCTGGGCTTTTCAATCCTATGTCATTAGATATCAGTGTGCAGAGCCTAGACTGGGAAATGCTGGGAGGGGTGGAGAAATCAGGCTTCCTGAGGGAGGGAAGAGCAGATATAGGAGGAGAAAAAGGAATGTTAGTAGGGAGGGAGAGGAGGTCGCCCTGGAGCTGGGGGCGGGGTTGGCAAGGGAACTGCTCCTTAGTTTAGCTTGTGAGATGGCACCTGTCTAATGAGCATTAAGAGGAGGGAACTGGGATTCTCCTTCTTGGAACCAAACCTCCAAGTCCACAGTTCAAGCAGGTAAAAGTCTGTTGATTGTAGTTGCCATGGAAAGGGTACTCTTTGCCCTTAGATCTGGTGTGGGGTAGTCATATATATAAACTAGATGCCCAACCTCTCTCCTTACCTTCCAATCACCTCATTTATTGTTTAGGTTACTGATTAAATTCCCTTTACTTGGGAGCCCCTAGGTAGCTGAGGGGCAGTCTCCTCAACTCAAGTCCTGATGGAGCCTATTCCCCAGCAGTCAGTTTTTCTGAATTTTGCTTTTGAATAGTACTTGGTAAAGGCAGCTCCCTCTCTGTATGATTTCTGGGGCTCCTTGCTGGAGGCCTTGCCCAACATCATACCTGCTCCACCTGCTGCCCAGAGTAATATGCTGCTGCCAGAATAATATGTAAGAAGGATGAGGGTTGACCTTTATTTACGGTCAGTCCCTTGTTTAGATTCCAATAGGAGCTTTACTTATTCCATCTCCAGTTTACATAATAGTGCTGCATGGGTAAGGATTTCTATTTTATTTTCCACTTCGTAGAAATGATAACTGAGTCTCAAAGTTAGGTAGTTTATCCCAAATCACATAGGAAGTATATGGCAAAACCAGGATTTGCACCCGGTCTTTCTAGTTTCAGAGTCTGTGTTCAAAGACTAGGTATGGTACTAGTTGTGCTCTGTGCTGGGATGGTATGAAAGCATAGTATGATGGAATAGGATAGATCATCTAGTTCTATGCCCTATGTTCTCATTTTATAAGTGGGTAAACAGTTCTCAAGAAGGGAAGGGACTCTGTGGGGTTAAAAGTAGCAGAATTTTAGGATGAGAAGCAAGGTCCCTGTTATTGAATCCAAACCTTTGGCATTATGTAGCCCCTTCCTTTTTTTTTTTTTTAAGTTTATTTATTTTGAGAGAGAGAGATAGAGACAGAGAGACAGAGACAGAGAGAGAGTGAGAGAGAGAATTACAAGCATGCTGACAGTGCAGAGCCCAATGCAGGGCTCTATCTCATGACTGTGAGATCATGACCTGAGCCCTAATCAAGACTTTGATGCTTAACTGACTGAGCCACCCAGGCACCCCTGGTCCCTGCTTTCTAAGTCTTTCATTTCTTCTATACAGAGAGTTAAAATTCAAGACCTTGGGAAAAATTAAGATAGCCTATTAAATGACTATGAACAAGTTCCCAAGAGTAGGATTTCAGAGGACTATGAGAAGAGAGCATTAACTACACACTGGTATGAAAGATCTGAGGGAAGGACATTTATAAAGGCAGAGGGGAAGGGCCAGACAGATGAGACTTTGTCTCTATAAATTTGGCTGACTTCAGGTTCACCAGGAATCATAGAGCATGAAATCATTAAAATTATTATGCTGATGTTGAATGTACTTCCTAGGAGTTCACATTAAGATACACATGAGTTCAAAGTTCATGAACAAAAGAAAAGAATCATTGGTTAATAAAGTAAGATAAGTATTTACGTTACATACAATGATTAATCAATTTTGTTGTGTGTGTGCGTGTAGGGGCATAGGCAGTTTGTGATGAGTGAGAAAAGAAGGGGTCTTTTGAGATCCAAGTCCACATAGGAACAACTAAGGACCTGCTAGGAAGGCTTGGGGAGGAAATAGGGACCCAGTGAGTGTGTAATTGATAGGAGAGAAAAACATTTCAGGTACAGGGTCCAATTGTGACCCAGGCCATTGAGCAGCAGTGATGTGGAATCTTGACTATGGCTACTGTCTTTTGGCCAGATTTTGGGCTTTGAGACCCAGATTTGATTATTCTTCCATGCACTCCACCGAATTGTATTGGCTCCCTGCTGTACCCCATCTTATCAAGTTCTGAGAAGCATTTTGCTTTATAAAACTTCCTAGTATCACATACCTTATTCACGTGTGCACAATCACTTGAGATAAGCTTCCGACTTTACGAATTACATGTGATGACTGAATGTCCCTGTTTATGTTTCCTGGGGCTATTAACATGACTGCAATAAACTTTTACAGCAACTCCATTGTCCATTTTGGATCCTTGAATGAAAATAAGAGCTTTAGCTTTTGCTTAAGGTTTGAATACTCATTACCTGAGCCATTCACTTTCACAAATGAAAAGAGAAATTTGAGCAATGGGACTTTCCATCTCAAATGTCATTGCCAGCCAGAATTTATTGGGTACTCAGATAGGACTCTGGACCAGAATAGGCAGCCAAAACACACATATAGAATCACAGGATCTCAAAGCATCTGATCTGAGATGAAGTAATCTGCCCAAGGCTCATGGTCAGAAAATCAGTTACTCTAAGAGGTTTTCCCAACTGAATATGTAATTTTATTATTCCCCATGAGTCCCATAGACATTGTTCAGTCGAATTTTCAAAGTGACAGGAGCAAAGCTTTTGAGCTAAATCTAACTTCTTGTTTGTGTAACTATAGTTTTATTGGATCATGGTCACACCCACTTGATGTATTGTCCATGGCTGCTTTCATGCTTTGACTCCAGAGTTGAGTAGGTTGGATAGAAAATGTATGGCCTGCAAAACCTGAAACATGTGTTACCTGATCCTTTATAGAAAAGTTTGCTGATCCCTGGTGTAGACTGTGATATTTTTCTGTTTTACTTCAAGTTGGTTTTGCTTAGCAGTATTGGGGAAATTTGCTTTTTTCCTTCCTTTCTTCCATTTTCTCCCCTCCTTTATAGTGCTAAGAGTAGTTTAGAGAAGGAGCAACCTGTGAAATGGTCTCACAGGATTATAGGAGAGTTCTTTTCTATCAATGCTGGCAGTATATTTCCCTATTCGTTTCCCTACTTTTATAAATAAAAAAAATAATGAAATCCTTCAAACATACAGAAAAGTACAAAGACTAATATAACAAAGACCACCACCCAGATTCTATAGATCTCAAAAAGCAGTCATTTTAAAGAAAAGAAATAAAACATTACAGATATGATCGAAGGCTTATCTCTACCTTTCTTGACCTTGTTTTCTTCCTTCTGAAAAGTTATACATGTTTTAAACTTGACATGTTTTCTTCTGATCTGTTTTAATATTTTACTACATATATATGTATATTTATGTATCCCATAAAGAATATAATGTGTTTTAAAATTTCTACCCCCCCCTACTTTTTAAACTGTAAGGAAAATGGAACAATGGTATTTAAGAAAATCTGGAGGAGAAAGTGCCCATAATCCCATGACTCTAATATAGATATTTCATATTGTGGCCTAGCCCATATGTGTGCTTTCTTTATAGAATTGTAGTTGGAATGTGCATACCTTTTTGTTGTGTTTCTTCCCCATCTTAACATCAAAACTGTATACATTTTTCCATGTTTCAATCTACATAATTTTAATTTTGGGGACTGTGGAAAATAACTGTTGACATATAATTTTCAGCAAGCTATTTGGAAATCCTCTGGTGGCCCAAAAGCTATCAACAGTGGTCACCTTTGGCCCAAATCATGGAAGTAAGGACATTTTTACTTTTCAGTGTATGGCTTTCTGTGGTGTTTTTCACCAAATATACCCATAAATTATTTTATCTTAAAAGTAAGCAAAATAATTTTTTAAATGATAAAATATCTTGCTCCCCGCAGAAAATAATCCAGAAAAGAGAATCTTTACCTTTCAGTGTTGTGGCAAAGTCACTGGACTTGGAGACAGAAAACTGGATTTTAGCTCTTGAGCATGTCATCAATTTTGTTTCTCTTATCTACAAAGCGGATCCAATATATTGTCCTATTACCTTATTTTGAGGATCAAAACAATGAATGGATCTGAAAATATTTGGTAAACTATAAAATTCTGTGGATATGGAGATAAAAAACCCTAGTAAAGAAGATAAAATTTGGGCACCTAGGTTTCAAAGACTAATGTCAGAGCACCTGGACTAACATGTGTAGATGTGGCATGGTATCTGGAGGCACCACTCCTGTGGCTTTCAGGGTTCCAAGGGCAGAATTCATTCCTGAAGTTAGGAGTGATTCATGGAAGACAGAATTTGTCCTAGGTTTCTTCAATTCATGAGGAATATTTTCTTGGAATTCTTTATCTGCCTTGTTAGCTCGAAATAGAGTATCATAAAGACAAGATTTCCATTAGCCAACACTTCCCATTAGTCTCTGAGGACTAATTATAGCATTATCTTAGGAGTTGTGTGTTACTTATTTGTGACTGAAGATAGGAAGGCACATATTAATGAGAGTATCACAGTCTTCTATGGCATGTTGTCATCAAGCATTACAAATGAACTACCTGATAAACCAACCAAAGGAATTTTTAAAGCTGTAACAGCCTTGGAATCTTTTTATTACTCGTGTATGCTTATTAGCTAATCCACCAAACATATGTATTTGCACTTAACAGCATTCCATTGTAATCAATGAATGGGGCCCCTTCAATTGAAATAACTTTGTGTGATGATATAGAGGCATGGGATGAGAAGGCCCAGCATTATGAATACTCATCATAATTCCAATGGATTAATGTACAGGGTCAGGAAAATGTGGCCATTTCACCCTTAGCAAGGCTGATGTGCAGCTGCAGGCTCTATATTCCTGTTTGGTTTTAGAGAACTGGGTGGAACAGGTCCAGGACTTGGGAGGGGAATGCTTTATTTGGCTGCCGGACTTTCTCACTTCCTGCCACTGTGAATCATACACCCTGAGAGTTAGAACTTACTTTAAAGATGAGAACACAGAGACATGGAGAGGTGAAATGTTTTATCCAAAGTTACTCAGGCCTATAATGGCAGCACTGGTGTGTTAAAACCCAGGTCGTCTGACCACCAGCCTTTGTGTGTGTGATTTCTGATTCTACTTCTCCTCCTCCACCAGGAAAGACAATGATATTAGGTCTCCTGGGGCTAGAGAATCTGCAGGAGAGCTAAGGCACCAGTACTCAGGAGACCCATCTTGGTAGGGAGAGTTGTGCATTAGTACATAAGCTTGGGGTTGGTGTGAGACAAGCTGTCTGTCAACTAATAGAGTCAAGGAAGAGATTTGATTGGCAGGTTGCTGAACCACTGGAGGGCCCCTACGAGCTGTAAGGAGGTGAAAGTAGGGAAGCTAAAAATGGAGAGGAGATGCAAGGGCACCATTTCCAGGGTTATGACTGGGTGGCCCTTTACATGCCCTGAAATATATTGGGTTTTATGCAACGAAACGGCTTGTGCATTGCTTCTAAGGGAGGTCTAATTTCGTTCACACTGAGCCATTTGAAAAAGAAAAGGTTCACCATGATCATCCCTTAATACTAACTACCTTTCCTGGTAGTATTTTGGAGCTGCCATGAAAAATTCATTTTGGGTGACTCCAGTGCTCTATGTTGGTTTAAATTCACAACTGCACCATCCAGCCAGGTAAAAGATTCTTTATGAGGCTAAATGAGGCAGGGAGGAGAAAGAGAACAGCATCAAGAACATAACTGGTGAATTTGGGAGTGAAGAGGGAACACTTCTCCCTAAAATTACGTGAGATAATCTAGATAAAACCATCTAGAAGCAAGCCTGTGATGCAAGACATTCTTGGTGATGTTCTAGCTGTGCTTGAGTCACGGTGGACTCCATCTGGGCTGAGAAGATAAAATTTTGATATTGCTAAAGTTTCTCTCTGCTCCAGAGTGTGGGTGGGGTTTCCCACTCATGGACTCTCTTGCACTCAAATTTGCTTTTGTTAATAGACTTGATAAATGTTTGCACACTGAGGTGTAAATGACGAATAACAGCTTAGAGCAGCAGTTCACAAGTGGGTTGGGAGAATCTCAAGTTGTTAATAGTTATTTCTTGGCAAACAGAGTTCCATAGTTAATTCAGTTTGTGAAGGGTCATTTACCATGGTCCCCTCCTGGGGATTCACAGTACATGCTGTATTTTAAAGGCTCAGAGAAATTTTGTGGTAAAGAAACTGCCTGAATTTGTTTAATCCAGCATTTCACTGACTTTTTTGATCAGGGAATCTTTTTTCCCCATGGGATATCTACTATCATCTTGACTAAAGCTTGTTGAGAAACCTAGGAATAGAGTAATAAACTCTGAGGTGTTCATATTTTTTTATTTTTTATTTTGTTGCATTAAGAACACTTAACATGCCATCTATCCTTTTGACAAATTTTAAGTGTAAAATAATTAGGCACAATGATGTGTGGCTCTAGATCTCTAGATCTTATCTTACTGAACTGAAACTTTTTGTTAAAACTGAATTTGTTATAACTGAAACTTTTTATTAATAACTCCCCACTTCTCCCTCCCCCTGCCCATGGTAATCACCATTCTAGTCTTTGATTTTATAAATTTGCATATTTTAGGTATCTCATATACACGGAATTGTGCAGTACTTGTCTTTCATATTCTTAACCAGAGATAAAAACATGAGCCTCTGATCTTGGGGATTTTAGCCAAAGGGCAAGGGGGGTGTGGTCTAACATTGGGCCCCAGAAATCACAAGTATTGACATTACTAAGGAAACTCTTTCTGCTACCCCCTCCAAGTTCGCCTCTCTGTTTCTGCAGCTGAAGTGCCTCAGTCAGACCCTGGGTGCAACTTGCAGCCAGCAGGCCTCCCTCATTCCTAACTCTGCCTCTCCTCTCTTTCCAGGCAGACATCTTCTCTGGGGCCATATTCATCAACATGGCCTTGGGTCTGGATCTGTATCTGGCCATCTTTCTTTTATTGGCAATCACTGGCCTTTATACAATCACAGGTGAGTCCATACAAATGACACAGCTGACCCCCAGGAAAGGAGGAGGACCTAGGAGACAGAGCTTCTCCTCTCAAGGAAGAGAGATACACCCAGGAAACAGTTTTAAGATGGAGTGTTTGCTTAGTCCCAACTCTCAGGCCCTAACAAGTCATATGGGGGCCCCAGAAAACTCCAGTGTTGGGTAGAATAGTCAGGACAGCTTCTTCTAGGAAGTGGGGCAGGGCCTGGCCTTCCAGGCTATGGACAGAAGTTGTCTGAGTTGGGAGAATCAGAGAAGAAATGCCAGGTGCAGGAATAGGGGAGAGAATGGGAATGGAGTAAGGAATGGGCATGGCATGGGTCTGGGCCACAGTGAGTAAGCAGATGTGTTTGGCTGGAGATGAGTGGTTAATGGGAGGTAGTTGGTCTGTGTGTGTGTGTGTGTGTGTGTGTGTGTGTGTGTGTGTGTGTTTGATAAGTCCTGATAGTTCAAATGAGATCATAGTGCAAGGGTCTTGGAAGCCAGAAAGAGGCTTTGGGTTTGATGTGACAGGGACTGGGAGGCACTGTAGGCAGGAAGGGAGGGCATGACGCATACAAAGAGATTTTAGAGGAAGGCTTAAGAGATCACTGGAGAAGCTAGTGACAGGAATAGCAATTGGGGGCACCTTTTCAGAAGCGTTACTCTGTTCTAGGTAGGGGTCCAGGGTCAGTAATGAAGTTTGCTGTGTAGCTGGAGTCCCACAGCTTTGGGGACAAGAAGTTACTTAGATGGTCTGAGTAAAGAGAAAGCAGACATGCAAGTGGCCCTTTGAAATGTGTTGATTCAGTAAAGTCCCCAGACACCTTGTAGAGATGTCCACTCCTTGCTCTTCCCTGTCTTCATTTGTGGAAGATAATTTTTAAAAAAATGTATATTTTTGAGAGACAGAGAGACAAAGCACAAGTGGGGGATGGGCAGAGAGCAAGAGGCAAATACAGATTTTGAAGTGGGCTCCAGGCTTTGAGCTGTCAGCACAGAGCCCGATGCAGGACCTGAACTAAGGACTGGTGAGATCATGACCTGAGCTGAAGTCAAACACTTAACCAACTGAGCCACCCAGGTGCCCCTGTGGAAGACGCTTCATACCATAGCCATCTCCTCGAGCCTTCTGCTGCCTTCAAATGGTCATATCAAACTCTTCCTCCTCGAGTAGGGAGAAATATTCTATTTCCAAGGGTTCCCAGCATGGTGAAAAGTGGAGGTGTGGTAGCATTCTGGGTAGCAGACTACTATAAAAGAACAAGAGAGGGAAGGAAAGTTAGGCAGGTGACTGAGGGGTGTGCAGAGGGAGAGGCACAGGCAGTGGGCGAAGGAGGTAGGCTGACAGGTTGTCCGATATGAGGTCAGATGTATTGTCTCTTTTGCCTGCTTAGGGGGCCTGGCAGCTGTGATTTACACGGACACCTTGCAGACGGTGATCATGCTGGTGGGGTCTTTTATCCTGACTGGGTTTGGTAAGTGGGGCTGGGGCAGACTGAGGAGGCGGTGAGGCAGAGTAAGAGGCCCAGGGAAGGAAAAGCAAGTCTAGCCTTACTGCCTGCTGCTAGCCCAGACAGTAAGCAAGGTAACCTTTGCCCGCTCCAAGGGAGTGGTACAGCCTGGATTGGCCATAACTGTGGGTGTATAGGGGGCACCTTCCTAGCCCTGGAGATCTCAGGCTAGGCCTGGCCCAGACAATACCTGGATTGCCTGCTGCTCTCTCTAGATGAACTGAGCCAGTGGTCCCCAATGTGGGCCTCTGATGTCATGGTCTGCTCTCCACAGAAAAACTGGACAAAAAGAGAAAAAAACAGATAAGGCTAAATATCCATCAGGCTAAATATATTCAAATATTAAATATTCTTTCTTTTGTGAATTGATGGTAATAAGTGATGATTTTCTTGTTTATGTTCTTTTTGATAAAATTTTAAAAATTAGCCATTCTGTGTTGTCCTCTGACCCCAATTTTGAAATTTTATTTGTCTGTGAAACCCTAAAGACAAAACTGGAGACCCTGGATATAGAGGTACTTGTTATGGGAGAATATAAATGCATTTTGTTTTTAAGAGGGCCCATACTCTCTGTGTATCCTGCAAAGCCTCTTATCCACCCTCTATTTTCTGCTTTCCAGGAACTTACATTTGTTTTCCCCCCCAGTGGTCCATGGGGTTCTGCAGGGCAGAGGCTGGAATGCCTTATTCAAGGACACACAGCCAAGAGATGGTAGAGCTCCAGACTCTTTACCCTTTCTCTGTCCATCTTACCACATCGCTGTGACCAAGAGTGATATGGCTGAGTCTGTGTGTCTCTAGGTCTCTGCAGGATTTCAAAGGCTGCTGCTGACAGCAAAGAGGAGGGGAAAAGAGACCTTATGTCTTCAAAACCAAGGTCTTTCTTTTAATAATTCAAGTTCTTTCCCTTTTTTTAATTAACATTTTTATTTTTATTTTTATTTTTATTTATTTTTTTCCCGTAATATTTTATTGTCAAATTGTTTTCCATACAACACCCAGTGCTCTTCCCCTTAAGTGCCCTCCACCATCACCACCACCTCTTTTCCCCCCTTCCCCTTCCCCCTCAACCCTCAGTTCATTCTCAGCATTCAATAGTCTCTCAAGTTTTGCATCCCTCTCTCTCCCCAACTCTCTCTCCCTCCTCCGCTCCCCCTGGCACTCATAGGTCTAGCAGGAAAACAGGAGAGACCTAATTAATTAACATTTTTAAATGTTTATTTATTTACTTTTGAGAGAGAGAGAGAGACAGAGAGAGAGAGAGGCAGAGAAAGAGGGAGACAGAGAATCTGTGGCAGGCACTGTCAGTGCAGAGCCTGATGTGGGGCTTGAACTCGTGAACCATGAGATCACGATCTGAGCTGAAATCAAGAATCAGATGTTCAACCCAGGCACCCCAAATTCCTTCCCTTTTTAAAAAGGTTTATGGTTGAAATATTTTTACAGGTATTGTTTTGGACCTTCACATGGCCCCCCTGAGGAGGTTGGGCAGGGTTAATAATCCCATTCTATGGATGAGAAAGCTGAGGCCCAGATTGGGAAAATGACTTGCCCAAGCCCACACTGTAAGGGTGGTTTTTCAGGCATCCACAGGAAGAAGAAACTCAAATTAAGAGTTGAGAGTTTCAGGATGTTTGTTGCTGATGTTTTCCAGCTTTTCACGAAGTGGGAGGGTATGATGCTTTCATGACAAAGTATATGAATGCCATTCCAACTGTGACATCTGATGGAAACATCACCACCAAGGAAGAATGTTATACACCGAGAGCTGACTCCTTCCACATCTTCCGAGACCCCCTCACTGGAGACCTGCCATGGCCTGGGCTCATCTTTGGGTTGTCCATCCTTGCCCTGTGGTACTGGTGCACAGATCAGGTACCTATGCTGGATATGTGGAGTGGATGGGGTGTTCCCAGGTCTCTACAGGGACTCCTGTCTGTCAATGGCTTATGGTAGTGGGTAAGGTAGAACAGGGCTCATGTGGTCTAGCGTCACTGAGCTTTAGTGACAAGGGGGTGCCAGGCCAAGGGCTTGGAGGGTAGCTGAGGGTAGCCAGAGGGCATTGAGGGGTCTCTGGCCTGCACCCTTCTCTCACTGACTTTCTCTATCAGGTCATTGTGCAACGCTGCCTCTCGGCCAAAAACATGTCTCATGTGAAGGCCGGCTGTGTCATGTGTGGGTACCTGAAGCTGCTGCCTATGTTCCTCATGGTGATGCCGGGAATGATCAGCCGCATCCTGTACACAGGTGATGCCTTTGCTCAACTCAGCAGCCACTGTCTCCCATTTTCCAGGCTCTGTGTAACTTCTAAAGCCCTGTAACTCTCTGCTCTTTTTTTTTCCTGCCATCTTCTTTTTTCTTGTCACAATTACCAGGTATTATTATTCCCCCTTTAGATAGCAAACAACTTGAGGTCACAGAGCCTGCGGGGTTGTCTTCCCTGCTTCTTTACATTGACAGTTACTTTCTTCCGTTTTGCAAACTCTCTGAAGTCATGATACACCTCTAGCTGTAGCTTCTTCCAGCTTATATTTGCTAACTTTTTGCCCAGTCTTACTCAGGCTGTGGTGGTGCGTATGATGTCTTGAAAGTCATAGAATCCTGCCCAGTCTCTACTTGCTTGGTGCTCAGAGCCCTGTTTCTCAGACCATTTTCTTGAAGAGCCTAAGTCTTGTACTTTGCTATTTAGGTTAGTAGAGTCTTTCTTGACCTTTTTGAGGCTTCTCCAGATTTCCATTTGCATTTTTTGGTCAGCCATCATAGGTCAAAACTGTTTCCTGGAATATAAAATAATGGCAAAAAAGAGAGTACCATGGAGTAAAACTTTGGTAAGCTGTCTCCAAAATAAGGGCAGGACAGTCTGGGGGTACTTGCTACCATTGGCTGTTAATCATGCTCCTGATATTGCTCTCATACTCCTATTCTAGCTTACCTGTTATGAGAAAAATATTCTTAACTGAAAAATTTATAGTATAATAGATATAACACACTTAAAAATATCTGAGATAGTGCTGTAATGAATCAGTGCTCTTTGGAGCAGCACTAAAGGATATACCTATCGTAGGTACCTAATAAATGTTTGTTGATTTAATTCTAAAGAAGTTACAAGAATTTTCCCCAAGTCTCTAGATCATGTCCAGTTCCCCTTTCAGGCTATGTCCTTTCTCTCTACACCCCAGATTTTTTACATCTTAGAAGTACTATCCAACAGTGCTCCCACTGGGGAAATTCCCTGTCATCTGGTATTCAATCCTACTTGTAAAAGCTGCTTCAAATAAACTTCAAAATTAGGAGCCACAGTTTCATTGTGATCTGCAGGAGAAATAAGACTATAGTTACTGCTAAGATGTAGAGAGGCCTAGCTAAAGTCTAAAGATTGTGCCCCCTCCCTTCCTACTTTGAGCATTGCTTTGCTTCCCCCCTCCCTGTCTAAGAACCCTTTTCTCCCCAGTCAGATCTTAGAGACAGTTATACCAGTGGGGCAGGGGCATGGCATAGAAGGGCTCAACTTGGAGCTCCACTCTCTGTGGACCAATTCAGGGCCATGGGCAGGAATGTCCTGTTTGAAGCCTTGTTTTAAGAAAGTGAATCTTGGAAGTATTTCCCAATGTCCACTTACTGACTGGCTTTTCATCTTTCTCCAGAAAAAGTTGCCTGCACCGTCCCCTCGGAATGTAAGAAATATTGTGGCACTGAGGTTGGCTGTACCAACATTGCTTACCCGACCTTGGTGGTGGAGCTCATGCCTGATGGTGAGAGTCACCTTTCTGGCAGGGTCTTTCTTTGGAGGCTGATTTGACTTATGCTTTATGTAGATTTCTGCAGCCCTCTGGGGGAAAAAGCCACTTCTGAGCCTAGTAGAGAATGTCTATAGCTATACCTCCCTGAACGTGGCCAATTTCATCTGATTTCGAAAACTAAGCAGGGTCGGGCCTGGTTAGTACTTGGATGGGAGACCAATAGGGAAAACCTCCCTCTGCATGTCCTCAGGTTTTGAACATGTCTTCTCTCAGTGGGAGGTTGGTTGAGCTCTATAAGACCTGGCATGTGTCCATCAGTCAGTCTTGGAAAAGAGGTGATCTGAAAATGGGCTAGCGAAAAACACAACTTTTCCATGCTTATCTAGAAGGTCTTTTGGAACTCTGCAAGAGACATTAACATGAAAGCTTGAACTAAGTAGAGTTTTTCCTGTGGAACGAATTGATGTTCTAAGAAAAAACCTGGAGAGAAAGGCAGAGTGATTTTAGCTTTAAAATGAGGAAGTAGCAGTAGATGGACAGGTGTTTTACTACAGAGACTGTTATTTTAAGAGATTGAGTACTTGGATTCCAGAATAGTTAAGAGTTTTGGGGTAGACCTGTAGGACTGCTCTTCATGTTTCATGTTAAGGAAAATCTATTTCCGGTTCAAGGGATGCAAAGCTTGTTAGGTTAGGGGGTCTCAGGAGACCAAAAGTTCAAAGGTGTTGATCAGGTTTTAGAAGAAACTTAAAAATTGTATTACTGAGAGGATCCTAGAGACTATTTAGTCAAACCTTTTTGTTTTATAGTTGAGGAAGCTGAGGCCTACAGAAGGAAAATGATTTTTTTCCAAGGCCACACAGCAATTTTGTCTCAGGCTGGAATGGAATAATTTTTTAAAACCACAAACTGGATGTATGACCTTGGGCAAACCATTTGCATTCAAATTCTATAAAAATGGGGGTAATCATTAACTATTCAACTGAACCAGGCTGCTTACTAATTAAGGTTGCAATTAGAAGAGTCACATGACTGGCTCATTTAGAGTTCTGATTTAGATCACATTGGCCTATTTGGGGGTGTTTCTTTATTTTTTTTTTTTAAAGACTAAAAACCCTTTTTTTAAAAAGTATCTTTACACCCAATGTGGGGCTGGAACTCACAATCCTGAGATCAAGAGTCACATGCTCCACCAACAGAGAGAGCCAGGCACCCCTGTTTGTTATTTCTTTAGATTGGCAGATTGTTGATGAGGACTGTAGGTATCTCTGAACACTGTGTTTGAGTGAATTGTACATGACAGAAAGTTTCATGGTATGCAAGACAACAAAATCCATGTTTACATGTATCATTGCCATTCCTTCACCTTCAGCTGGAATCTGGCTTTTGAAAACACCAAATTCAGCAATGACCTCCCTGTGTTAGATTAAATAGGTATTTTCCATTCTTTATATAATTTGACCCCTCAGTAGCATTCAGCATTATTGATTTCTCATCTTTCTTATGTTATTTTCTTCTCTTGGATTCTGTAATACTATGTTCTCCTATTTGTCTTTTTTTACCCCCATCCGTTAGGCTGCTACTTAAAATTTTTTTTTTAATTTCTTTTTGAGAGAAACAGAGAAAGAGCACAAACTTGGGAGGAAGGGGGGGCGGGACACAGAATCTGAAGCAGGCTCCAGGTTCCAAACTGTCAGCACAGAGCCTGATGTGGGGCTTGAACTCATGAACCACAAGATCATGACCTGAGCTGAAGTCAGATTCTTAACTGACTGAGCCACATAGGTGCTCCTAGGCTGCTACTTTTTGTCTCATGTGAAGATTCAGCCTCCTCCACTTGGCCAGTAAATGTTGCCACACCAATCTATCACTAAATTCTGTCCATTTTGCCTTCTAAATATTTCTTATATTCATCTATCTCATCTATCTCTTTCCAGTGTCATATCACCCTACACAGATATACTGTTATTTCCTGCCTGGAACACCATAAAATTCTGTTCAACAAATATTTACTAAGTGAAAAAGAGTTTGATAAGAGTGTAGTACAAAGGGGAGAGCTCTATCCCAGCTTAACAATTAACTGGTGAAGAAGTTCTGTACAAATGTCAAATCTAGGGCTTGAAGCCCTATCTACTAACTCCTTAAAATGGACCTTTGTTTAAATATTTTTATTTATGTCTTTTGAGAGAGACAATGTGTGTGTGCATGTGTGCATGCAAGCAGGGAAGGGGCAGAGAAAAGAAGACAGAATCCCAAGCAGGCTTCATGCTGTCAGCATGGAGCCTTGATATGAAACTCCATCCCATGAACAACAAAATCACGACCTGAGCTGAAATTAAGAGTCAAATGCATAACTGACATATCAGATAAAGGGCTAGTATCTAAAATCTACAAGGAACACACCAAACTCCACACCTGAAAAACAAATAATCCAGTAAAGAGATGAGCAGAAGGCATGAATAGACACTTCTTTAAAGAGGACATCCAGATGGCCAACAGACACATGAAACGATGTTCAGTGTCACTCAGCATCAGGAAAATACAAATCAAAACCACACTGAGATACCACTTCACATTGGTCAGAGTGGCTAAATTGAGCAAATCAAGAGACTAGAGATGCTGGCAAGGATGTGAAGAAACGGACTCCCTCCTACACTGTTGGTGGGAATGTAAACTGGTACAGCTGCTCTGGAAAACAATGTGGAGGTTCCTAAAAAAAAAAAAAACCTATTAATAGAACTCCCCTATGACCCAGCAATAGCACTTCTGGGGATCTACCCAAGGGATACAGAAGTGCTGATGTATAGGGGCACATGTACCCCAATGTTCATAACAGCACTTTCAACAATAGCCAAATCATGGAAAGAGCCTAAATGTCCATCACCTGATGAATGGATCAAGAAGATGTGATATATATATACAATGGAATACTATATGGCAATGAGAAAAAATGAAATCTGGCCATTTGTAGCCAAATGGATGGACCTAGAGGGAGTCATGCTAAGCGACATTAGGCAGAGAAGGACAGATACCATATGTTTGCACTCATAGGTCTAACAGGAGAAACCCAACAGGAGACCATGAGAAGGGGAAAGGAGGGGGGAAAGAGTTGGGGAGAGGGAGTGAGGCAAATCATGAGAGACATTTGAATGCTGAGAACAAACTGAGGGCTGAAGAGGGAGGGGGGAAGGGGAACGGGGTGTGATAGTCATGGAGAGGGGCACTTGTGGAGATGAGCACTGGGTGTTATATGGAAACCAACTTGGTAATAAACTATTAATAAAAAGAAAAGAAAAGAGAAAAAAAGAAAACCTCATCTTTAGAATCCTAGTTTGAATCTCTCTGCTATACTATGAATTTTTTTGAGTAAAAAACCTTATAAAAGTTCTCATAGATGGAAACACACACACCATCACCAACATCACCATTAACCACCATCATCATAATTCAATTACCTCATATATATTTTCCCCATCTCTTTGTTGACTGCTTGGGATTACAATATAATTTAAAGTCACAGTCAATTCCTTAAAATGTCTAGTCTTTCTGGACAGATAAATCAAAGAACAAGATGTGGTTTCAGAAGGCAAACGAACCTTGAGTCCTCACAATTTCCAACTACAAAAGAGCTGAGGTATTGTGTGTGCCACTCAGAACCTCCTTCTCTTTCAGGACTACGAGGCCTGATGCTGTCGGTCATGCTGGCTTCCCTCATGAGCTCCCTAACTTCTATCTTCAATAGTGCCAGCACCCTCTTCACCATGGATATCTACACCAAGATCCGGAAGGGAGCATCTGAGAAAGAGCTCATGATTGCAGGAAGGCAAGTGAAGCTCCTTCTTGTCACCCACCATGAAAGCTTGAATGATCTGTGCTACTCACCCCCACCCCCATGCTAGGGAAGATTGGTATATATCTGGGTAGAATGGGAGTAACCTCTTTAGCTAGTTATATTTGCACTTCAGTAGAATTTAACTTTAAATTGAAGATCATCGGGGTGCCTGCGTGGCTTAGTCGGTTAAGCATTCGACTTCGGCTCAGGTCATGATCTCACGGTTTGTGGGTTTGAGCCCCGCATTGGGCTCTGTGCTGACAGCTAGCTTAGAGCCTGGAGCCTGTCTTCGGATTCTCTCTGACCCTCCCCTGCTTGCACGCTCTCTCTCTCTCAAAATAAAAATAAAACATAAAAAAATAAAAATATTAAAGATCATCAAACTATGCCTGTTTGGAGTAAGATATGAAATCAGAAATCATCTAATCTAACCCTCAGTTTATCAACAAACCAAGGCTCGTCTTGCCTAAATCCAGGCAGTCTGGATGGAGGCAGATCCAGGATTGGAACTCAGGCCAACTGAGTCCTTGTCCAAGGCCCATTATACTGTCCCATGTGACCCTCCTTAGCCCTACAGTATAGTTTTTTATATGGGCCATCTTTGAGACCCAGATGCCTATGATGCTTTGACCCTTTGCTGGAACATTTTGAGACCATTATGAAGGTCAAATGATGGTATGCTTGGGAACATGCTCCGTAAAGTCTAAAGCACAATGCTATGTGTACTTTTGTTATTGCCAAATGGGATAATGGACACAATAGGATACTGAAACCCAGAAGGGTTGATACATGGGTCAGAGGTGCTCATAATCCATAGAGTGGATGCTCTGGATAGAGTACTAACCAAAGCTCTACAATGCCTCTTTGTGAGGTATGGCAGGTCAACTTCTTTAGATCAGGAGGATCAAGTCCCTGTGATGTCAGTCAAGGGAAAGTTTCACAGTGAGTGCAGGAGGGTTATGGGCTGCACCTCATAGGTCTCATCAGTAAGATTAGGACAAAGGAAGGAAGGGAAAATGACAGGTGATGAGACATCTGGCACCCAGGTGGGATCTGACCAGGCCGAAGTCTACTACATTGCTTCACAGAAGGCAGCACTATCACCCTGTTTTTTTCCCCTTAGAAAGGACTTTACAAATTTTTTTCCTGTTATCTATAAGGCTCAAGATGCAGCATGGGAAGAGAACCTTTTTTCTTTCTTTCTTTCTTTCTTTCTTTCTTTCTTTCTTTCTTTCTTTCTTTCTTTCTTTCTTTCTTTCTTTCTTTCTTTTTTCTTTTACTTTGATCAGGGCTGGCCCACTTGGCTTTGAGATTGTTTGGGCTCACATTTTTGTGTATTCTATGACCCCTGCACTGGGACTTATCCTTGCCCTGGATGAGCTTACAGGAAACAAACTCAAACTTTGCTAGGGACTATAAGAGCAGTCAAGGGCTCAGAGAAGGGAGAGGTAAGCACGGCATGCAGTAGTTGAGGAAATCTCCTGGAGGAGGGAGACCTGAGCTGAGTCCAAAATGATGGGTAGCAGGAAGGACATTCCAGAGGGAGAAATATATGAGTGAAAACACTGCTTTGCAAAGGTTAGTTTAAGGCTTCATTGCCTTAAATTCATGTAAATAAGAGAAGGGAATTGTAGCCTTCTTTATAATTAAATCAAGAGCACAAGTAAGAGGAGCTTTTAAGGGAATCCTCCAATCTCTTCAAGACTTGAAGTGAAACTCAAGAAGAGGAGAGTCAGAAATATTTGGTAGTGTTCGTTCCTTTATAAACTCTTTGTGGCTTTTGGTTTTCACTTTATTACAAAGAAGAGGAGGAAAAGGAGAAGGAGGAAAAGAAAATAAAAATTACAGTCTTTACTTTATTGAGTGGTTACTGTTTGCTATGTGTTTTACTATAGCTGATCCTTATTCCAAAATAGCAAGGTCAGTCATATCATTCCCAATTCACAAATGCAAATTGTGACTCAGAGAGATTAAGCAAGGTGTCCTTTGTTGCAGAGAGAAAAACATTTAAACCCAGGATTGTATGGCTCAAAAATCCATATACTTGTTCCTATACACTACTACTTGTCAAAGTGTGATTCTCTTATGGCAGTGACTGGTTCAGGCTACTATTGAAAGCCAAGTACATTTATTTTTTTATTTTTATTTTTATTTTTTATTTTTGAGAGACAGAAAAACAGCGTGAGCAGGGGAGGGTCAGAGAGAGAAGGAGACACAGAATCTGAAGCAGGCTCCAGGCTCTGAGCTAGCTGTCAGCACACAGCCCGACGCGGGGCTCGAACCCACGAACCGTGAGATCTGACCTGAGCCGAAACCGGACGCTTAACCGACTGAGCCACCCAGGCGCCCAAGCCAAGTACATTTCAATTATTCACAAGCACAGATGAATTTCCCAAGAAGGCAGAATACAGAGGGAAAAAAATCCTCAAGAATGAATTCGCTAATTATTTTTCCTTGCCATGGTCATGTTACACACACACACACACACACACACACACACACACACCCATGTATATATGATGTATAATAAATGAAATTGTATTCACACACATATATAATATACATTTATATTTATATATATTTGCTAGTTATACATATGTGTATATATATGTCTGTGTATACACTTACATGTACACACACACACCCAATACATAGAGATATATATTATTCACATAGAGTCATTTATTGACATTCTGTTCTGGGGGCTTTGATTTCAGGTTGTTCATCTTGGTACTGATTGGCGTCAGCATTGCCTGGGTGCCTATTGTGCAGTCAGCACAAAGTGGGCAGCTCTTTGATTACATCCAGTCCATCACCAGTTACTTGGGACCACCCATTGCAGCTGTCTTCCTGCTGGCTATTTTCTGCAAGAGAGTCAATGAGCAGGTAGGTATCATTTATGCATGTCCTGAAAAACTACTCTGACCCAGAAATTCCCACCCAGATCTGCATATTCTCTGTGAGAGGGATTCTATTTCCCACAGATCTCAAGCAGGAAGATGTACTGCTGAGGTTTGTATGGGAAAGGCTTCAGGGACTCTCCTTGGTTCACATTCTTTTGGACTCCCCTGTCCTCCTTGCTGCGGGTTCCAAACTCATTTCCAGCTAATGAGGTACATTTTCCATCCAATCTTGGTGGTTTTGACCTGACAACATGACTCTCCCTAGGAAGTTTGTAGCCCCTGGGTGAGCAGCTCAGGAATAAGTCTTAGTGCAGGCTACCTCCAGTGGTTCTTCAGTGAGCTTGGCTTTCCACCCGGTACTTCCCAGGGCCCAGAGAAGGATTAAGTCCTGGTGTTCAAGCAGTTTATAGGCAAAATTGCATAAGGTTGGTAATAATTGAGGGATAAAATGTGGGATAGAACTTAAAGGATTCTCAGAAAGGCTGTATCAGCATGAGCTGAAACTGAGAGGGAAGAGAGGGCATTCTATCAATAGAACTCTCCTATGACCCAGCAATAGCACTGCTAGGGAACTACCCAAAGGATACAGAAGTGCTGATGCATAGGAGCACATGTACCCCAATGTTCATAGCGGCACTTTATACAATAGCCAAATCATGGAAAGAGCTTAAATGTCCATCGCCTGATGAGTGGATCAAGAAGATGTGGTATATATACACAATGGAGTACTACATGGCAATGAGAAAGAAAGAAATATGGCCATTTGTAGCAAAGTGGATGGACCTCGAGAGTGTCATGCTAAGTGAAATAAGTCAGGTGGAGAAGGACAGATACCATATGTTTGCACTCATAGGTCTAACAGGAGAAACCTAACAGAGGACCATGGGGAGGGGAAGGGGGAAAGAGAGTTGGGGAGAGAGAGGGACACAAATCATGAGAGACATTGAATACTGAAAACGAACTGAGGGCTGAAGGGTGAGGGGGAAAGAGGAAGGGGGTGATGCTCATGGAGTGGGGGCATTTGGGGGGAGAAGCACTGGGTGTTATATGGAAACCAATTTGACAATAAACTATTATTTAAAAAAAAAAAACAAAGCAAAGAGAACAGCACCTTCCTGAGGCTCAGAGGTGGAAGTGCAAGGAGAAGGGTGAGGGTCGGGCCTTGAAAGGAATCTCACCTGGCTTGAGAGGGAGTTTGTGTGTATGGATAATGAAAGACATACTAGAAAGGCAGGTTAAAGTTAAATTAGGAATGGCTCCTTTGAGGACCCAAAGAAAAAAAGTCACAAATAAAAAAGGAGAGATCACAACCAACACCATAGAAACACAAACAATTAGACTTTTATGAAAAATTATATTGCCCAACAAATTATATATTGCCCAACAAACTGGGCAATCTGGAAAAAATGGAAAGATTCCTAGAAACATACAAACTACCAAAACTGATAAAGGAAGAAATAGAAAATTTGAAAAGACTCATAACCAGCAAAGAAATGAATCAGTAATCAAAAATCTCCAACAAACAAAAGTTCAGGGTCAGATGGCTTCCCAGGGTAATTCAACCAGACGTTAAAATTTCTTTTAACATTTATTTATATTGGGGAGACAGAGAGACAGAGTGTGAGCAGGGGAGGGCTGAAAGAGAAGGAGACACAGAATCTGAAGCAGGCTCCTGCCTTTGAGCTGTCAGCCTAGAGCCCCACACGGAGCTTGAACTCACGAACTGCGAGATCATGACCTGAGCCAAAGTCAGCCACTCAACCAACTGAGCCCCTCAGGAGCCCCCCATTAAAAAATTTTAAAAACATTTTATTTTATTAAAAAATTTTTTTTAATGTTTTTAAAAAAATTATTTTTGACAGAGAGAGAGAGAGAGAGAGAGAGAGAGAGAGAGAGAGAGAGAGGGCAGGGGAGGGTCAGAGAGAGAGGGAGACACAGAATCTGAAGCAGAATCCAGGCTCCGAGCTGTAAGCCCAGAGCCTGGTGCGGGGCATGAATCCACAAACCGTGAGATCATGACCTGAGCTGAAGTCGGCTGCTCAACCGACTGAGTCAACCAGACATTTTTTTTCTTTTATAGTTTATTGTCAAGTTGGTTTCCATATAACATCCAGTGCTCATACCGATAAGTGCCCTCCTCCATGCCAATCACCTTCTTTCTCTCCCCACTCCCTCATCAGCTGTTAGTTTGTTGTCAGTATTCAAGAGCCTTTCATGGTTTGCCTCCTTCACTCTCCCCAACTATTTTTCCCCTTCCCCTCCTCCAAGGTCCTCTGTTAAGTTTCTCCTGTTCCACTTATGAGTGAAAACATAGGATATCTGTCCTTCTCTGCTTGACTTATTTCACATAGCATGACACCCTCGAGTTCCATCCACATTGCCACAAATGGCCACATTTCATTCTTTCTCGTTGCCATGCAGTATTCTATTGTATATAGATACAACACATCTTCTTTTTTTTAATAGTTTATTGTGAAATTGGTTTCCATATAACATCCAGTGCTCTTCTCCACAAGTGCCCTCCTCCATTACCACCACCTCTTTTCCCCCCCCCCCCCCCCCTTCAACCCTCGTTCGTTTTCAGTATTCAATAGTCTCTCAGGTTTTGCATCCTTCTCTCTCCCTAACTCTCTTTCCCTTTTCCCCTCCCCCTGGTCCTCCATTAGGTTTCTCCTGTTCTCCTGTTAGACCTATGAGTGCAAACATGGTATCTGTCCTTCTCCACCTGACTTATTTCGCATAGCATGACACCCTTGAGGTCCATCCACTTTGCTATAAATGGCCAGATTTCATTTTTTTCTCATTGCCATGTAATACTCCATTGTATATGTATATTCCACATCTTCTTGATCCATTCTTCAGGTGATGGACATTTAGGCTCTTTCCATGATCTGGCTATTGTTGAAAGTGCCACTATGAACATTGGGGTACATGTGCTCCTATGCATCAGCACTTCTGTATCCCCTGGGTAAATCCCAAGCAGTGCTATTGCTGGGTCATAGGGGAGTTCTGTTGTTAATTTTTTGTGGAACCTCCACACTGTTTTCCGGAGCAGCTGCACCAGTTTACATTCCCACCAACAGTGTAGGGATGGTGCCTATTTCTCCACATCATCGCCAGCATCTATAGTCTCTTGATTTGTTCATTTTAGCCACTCACAGGAGTAAGGGTCAACCAGACATTTAAAGAAGAGTTAATATCTATTTTCAAACTGTTAAAAAAAAAAAGAATGGAAGGAAAACTTCCAAACTTATTCTATGAGGCCATTATTGCTTTGATTCCAATGCCTGGCAAAGTCCCTCTAAAATGAGGAATTATAGGCCATTATCCCTGATGAACATGGATGAAAATATTCTTAACAGGATACTAACAAATTGAATCCAAAAGTATATGATCACCATGATCAAGTGGGATTTATTTCTGGGCTGCAGGTGGTGGTTCAATATTTGCAAATAAGTCAACATGATATACCACATTAATAAAAGAAAGGATAAGAACCATATGATCCTCTCAGTAAATGCAAAAAAGGCATTTGACAAAAAATAAAATTCTTGATAAAACCCTCAACAAAGTAGGGGTAGATGGAACATACCTCAATATCATTATGGCCACATATAAAAGACCCACAGCTAATATCATCCTCAATGGGGAAAAACTGAAAGCTTTTCCTTTATGATCAGGAACCAGACAGGGATGCTTACTCTCACTATTACTATTTAACTGTGTTGGAAGTCTTAGTCTCAATAATCAGACAACTAAAAGAAATAAAAGGCATCCAAATTGGCAAGGAAGAAGTCAAACTTTTACTATTTGCAAATGACATGATACTCTATGTAGAAAACTTAAAGACTCCACCAAAAAATTACTAGAATTAATATATGAATTCAGCAAAGTCACAGGATTTAACATCAATGTACAGAAATCTGTTACATTTCTATATGCCAATAATGAAGCAGCAGAAAATAGAAATCAAGAAATCAATCCCATTTGCAATTGCACCACAAACAATAAGATACCTAGGAATAAACCTAACCAAAGAGATAAAAGATCTGTATTCTGAAAACTGTAGAATACTTATGAAAGAAATTGAAGAAGAAACAAAAAAATGGGAAAAATTCCGTGCTCATGGACTGGAAGAACAAGTGTTGTTAAAATGTTTATACTATCCAAAGATAATACATATTCAACACAATACCTATCAATATACCACCAGCATTTTTCACAGAGCTAGCACAAAATAATCCTAAAATTTGTATGGAACCACAAAAGACCCATAATAGCCAAAGTAATGTTGAAAAAGAAGACCAAAGCTGGAGGCATCACGATTCTGGACTTCAAGCTATATTACAAAGCTGTAGTCATCAAGACAGTATGGTACAGGCACAAAAACAGACACACAGATCAATGGAACATAACAGAAAACTCATAAATGGGCCCACAACTATATGGTAAACTAACCCTTGAAAAGCAGGAAAGAATATGCAATGGGAAAAAGACAGTCCTTTCAACAAATGATTTTGGGAAAACTGGACAGCAACATGCAGAAGAATGAACCTGGACCACTTTCCTGCATCATACACAAAAATAACTTCAAAATGAATGAAAGATCTAAATGTGAGACAGGAAACCATCAAAATCCTATAGGAGAAAAAAGCAGTAACCTCTTTGACCTTGGCTGCATCAACTTCTTACTAGACATGTTGCCAGAGGCAAGGGAAATGAAAGCAAAAGTGAACTATTGGTACTTCATCAAGTAAAAACTTCTGCACAAAACTAAAGGCAACCTATAGAATGGGAGAAGATATTTGCAAGTGACATATCTGATAAAGGGGTAGCGTACAAAATCTATGAAGAACTTATCAAATTCAACCCTCAAAAAACAACCCAGTTAAGCAGTGTGCAAAAGACATTGGAAGACTTTTCCAAATAAGACATCCAGATAGCTAACAGACACATGAAAAGATGCTCAACATCACCCGTTATCAGGAAATACAAATCAAAACCATGATGAGATGCCACCACACACTTGTAGGAATGGCTAAAATTAACAACACAAGAAACAGCAGGTGTTGGTGAGGATGTGGAGAAATGGGAACCTTACTCTGCTGAAGGGAATGCAAACTTGTCCAGCCACTCTAGGAAACAATATGGAGGTTCTTCAAAAAGCCCAACATAGAAATTCCCTATGACTCAGCAATTGCGCTACTAGGTATTTACCCAAAGGATACAAAAATACAGATATGAAGGAGTACATGCACCCAAATGTTTATAGCAGTATTATCAACAATATCTAAACTATTGAAAGAGCAGAGCCTAGGTGTCCATTGACTGGTGAATGGATAAAGAAGAAGTGGTATATATACACATATATACAGTAATATATGTGTATATATCTATATCTATATCTATATCTATCTATATCTATATCTATATTGCCCTATATAATACACACACACACACACATACACACACACATTACCCAATATATATATATATATATGGTATGGTGTGGTATGGTATTGTATACACACACACAATGAAATATTACTTAGGCATCAAAAATAATGAAATTTTGCCATTTGTAACAATGTGGATGGAGCTAGAGTACTAAATGAAATAAGTCAATCCAATAAAGACAAATACCATATAATTTCACTCATGTGGAATTTAGGAAACAAAACATAGGAACATATGGGAAGGGGAAAAAAAGAGAGAGGGAAGCAAACTATAATAGATGCTTAACGATAGAGAACAAATTGAAGGTTGATGCAGGCAGGCGGGTGGGGATGGACTAGATAGGTGATGAGTATTAAGGAGAGCACTTGTTATGAGTACTGTGTGTTGTATGTAAGTGATGAATCACTAAATTCTATTCCTGAAACCAATATTATACTACATGTTAACTAAAATTTAAATAAAAATTTGGGGGGGTGCCTGTGTGTCTCAGTTGGTTAAACATTCAGTTCTTGGTTTCAGTTCAGGTCATGATCTCATGAGTCAAGTCCTGTGTCAAGCTCTGTGCTGCCAAAAAAAAAAAAAAAAACAACAACAAAAAACACCCACCTTTAAATAAAAGTTTGGGGGTGGGGAAATGAATGGCTCCTTTGAAAGCCAGGCTAAAGAGTTTGAGTTTTCAGTGGGGTGCTGTCATAGGATTTGAAATCATGAAAAGGATCTCTTTGGATATGCCGTATTTTAAAAAAATTTTTTCTAATTTTTTAAAATTTATATTTGAGAAAGAGAGAGAGAGAGAGAGAGAGAGAGAGAGAGAGAGAGAGAGCGAGCAGGGGAGGGTCAGGGAGAGAGGGAGACACAGAATCCGAAGCAGGTTCCAGGCTCTGAGCTAGCTGTCAGCACAGAGCCTGACGCGGGGCAGAGCCTGAAGTGGGGCTTGAACCCACGACCTGAGCCAAAGCCGGACACTCAATCACCTGAGCCACCCAGGTGCCCTTGGATATGCTTTCTGACTGGAGTGTTGCTCAGCTGTCTCTGTATGAAACCATCTACATGCCTGGAGAAGGCTGGGATGGAATGGGGTGCTGACTATGTAGCTTATTGTTTGAAGCAGTATACATAGTAACATATTTTTGGCTAGAGATAACTTCTTTCTCCCTCCCAATAGGACAGAGATAAATACCTCCCTGGAGTGACCCCGAGTTGAAATATAAAATTGCCACATGTGCCTCTCTTCCTTCAACATTTACCATTAGGAACATAGTCCACAAAACTGCATGAATAGATAAATACCCTTGAAAGATAAGAAAAAAACCTGCAAGTGATCATGACAGGTTAGAGAAATGGGCACAATCTTAGAGAAATGGGCACAATCTTAGAATGTACTTCAATAGGGATTGGCAGAAGCTGAGAGATTTCTAAAATACAAGTTAGTAAAGCACGGCTAGAAGCCCAGCTGGGTATTGCCATGAACCCAAAACAGATTCAATTCAACGAAGGACTGAGACATTAAAAAAGTAAGGCTAAGAATTGGGATAGAGTGTAATGGTTCTCAACTGGGGGTGATTTTGTCCTTTCCCCGGGGGACATTTGGCGATGTCCGGTAACAGTTTTGATTGCTGTGATTTGGGTAGATTGCTATGATTTGATTACTATCTAGTAGGTGGAGGCCAGGGATGCTGTTAAATTTTCTACAGTGCACATGTCAGGTTCTCCCATGCTCACCTCCCCGCCCCCCCAAGAATTATCAAGCTCAAATGTCACAGTCCTGAGGGTGAGAAACCATTTCCTAGAGTCTCTGGAGAGTAACATGTAGAGACTGCAAAGTGATTCTCAAGACAGGTCAGGGATTGTGTTTTATGCGGGTGACTCTAAATCTTGGGGGAAAATGTCAAAGATTTCCCAGATTTTTCAAGGGTCTCTTGAGAATAAGACTAAAAGAACAGGAAAAACCTAATTGCCAAAAGAGAAGGAAAGTTTTATAGGAGTTTTTAATCAATATTATTCATACAAACCCAAGTAAAAACATATTTTTAAATGAATAAGTATATGGAGGATTAATGGGGAACATCTTTTTCCTTATCTATCTGTCTATCTATCTATCTATCTATCTATCTATCTATCTATCTATCTATCATCTATCTATCTATCATCTCTCTATCAGATACTTCCAGATGCCAGCCATAGAGCTAGGCACTATCAACACAAAGGGAATAAATCCTGGTTCCTTCCCCAGGGCAAGTTCCCAGTTCAGATAAGGAGAAAGAGGAATGATTCCGTAACAGTGGGATCAGCGTTGGCATGGAGGTGTGTCTACAGTGCAGTCACAGCAAGGAGGATGGGCCTGCCCAATTCTGTCTTGGGAGGCTGAGAGGGGACATGTAAGTGAGAACAAGGTTACTAAGAAGGGAAGAGCCTGTGCTTTCCCAGATATAATGACCTGTGCAAAGACCCAGGACATAAATACACATGATCTGATAATGTAGCACACCTGGGATATAAAGTGTAAAGGGACCTGTGGCTAGCAGAGTTCAAGAATCAACATTTGACACGAAGGCACTTTCTTCCTACCCTCCTATGAATTCACTCTACTTTGTCATTGCTCCTTTTAAAATGTGGGTCTCTCTTTCGATCAGTTGGTTAGGCATCCAATTTCAGCTCAGGTCATGATCTCATGGTCTGTGAGTTTGAACCCCGCATTGGGCTCTGTGATGACCGCTGAGAGCCTGCTTTGGATTCTGTCTCCCTCTCTCTGCACCTCCCCTGCTCACACCTCTGTCTCCCTCTCTCTCTCAAGAGTAAATAAACATTAAAACATTAAAAAAAATAAATAAATGTGAGTCTCTAGATTCAGACCTGGTTCTCTAGGTGAGGACTGACCAAAAAAAAAAAAAAAAAAGAAGAGGAAGAGAGAGAGGGAGAGAGAGGGAAGGGAGGAAAGGATTTAAAAAAAAACCTGAAAAATTCTCCCCCAATAATTCTAGTCTCTTAAAGGTTTTCCATATTTCTAATATGCAAACCCAAAGCTTAATGTAAAAACACATAGTATTGGTCTTTATGTTCTGAAATTAAACACAGTAACTTTGGATCTTAAAAGAGGCTAATGAATAAAGTAGTATTTATATCTTGATAGAAACATTCCTTTCTTTTCCATTTCCAAAAGACCCAATTCATTTTTCAGTGTATTCAAAGAGTACAAATTACTTCACAAGTAATTATGTTACATCTGAATGTGCCTAAATCTGGAGGCTGATGGTGAGAGTAACTACAGGGAGAGAGATTCAGATTATTTTTAATATTAAAGGAAATTTTTGGAATTAAGGCTTTGGGTTGACATTCAACACTAGTTATTAGAAACTGCACCCTATTATATTATGAATTCTCATTTTAAGACCCAGGTAAAGTCGTGTCACTGAAACATGATAAACACACCTGTAAAGACTTGGGCCTGACATCACACTCGTAGCCAATCTGAACTCCAGTGTTCTGGCTTCAGATGGTCTGAAGCTGTCATTTCTTTCATTTTTATTTTTTTGCCTCTGCCCCCTTGGAATATCCAGCTGTTTTGTGTGTTTGGTGTTAGTTAACCCAGGGTTTTCTTTCACAGGGAGCCTTTTGGGGACTGATCATAGGATTTCTGATTGGGGTGTCCCGTATGGTGGCTGAATTTTCCTATGGAACTGGGAGCTGCATGCAGCCCAGCAACTGTCCCAAAATTATCTGTGGTGTGCACTACCTGTATTTTGCCATCATTCTCTTTGTCATTTCTATCATCATCATCGTGGTCGTGTCTCTCTTCACCAAGCCCATTCCTGATGTGCATGTGAGTATCCACTCTGGGGAGGTGTTCTGCCCTTGTTTCATGCTCATGCTGCAACACCCACCTTGGTTGCCCTTTGCTCAATTAGATATTTGCACTCATATGACTAACATAGCCCATGCTTGCCATTTGTTTTACATAGAAAGACACAGGACAGAAAACATGGTGTGCCAGCAAAGCACTATCAAGCAGGTGTCTTTGGCAGGAGTTTTCATAGTAGCTCGTATTTCAGTCCAGGGGATATTCTCTCCCTGAGTGACAGCACAGGTGCAAGAGAATGAGGTCACATGGGTGAGCACAGGGGCTTACCCTGGCTTAAATGCTCATGTCTCAAATAACTTAAATTTCTTCTAATAGTCCCATGGTATAACTTCCAGGGGTCCCAGCAAGGGATATACTTAGTTACAAAAATCACCACACTCGGGGAAATTTGATGTATGATATCCCCTTAATTTTTTTCCAGTTAAGCCTCTGAACAATTATCCATATAGTTTGAGACATTTCAAACAATATCAAAGTCCAATTGATTCAACACTCTAAAAATAGCAAGTACTCTCCTTTAACTCTAGATGTCAGCCTTGGTTTAGGATTTATTCACAGCCCTCCCAATGCAGATGAAGATTTGCAATTATGGGTCATTTTTACCATAAGCAGTATAGTCTGGTAACCCAACACAGCTGATATTTTACCTTTTTAAGGTTTCTTAAGAACAGAGCTAGAGAGTTAGCTAAGGTCATTTTTGCCCATAGAAAAAGAGAAAGGGTTTTGTTCGCTATTTAGTCATGCATACACAAGTACAGGGATTTATGGAATTCCTAAGAAACCTTCAACCTCATTATGAATTTTTCAAAGCTGTGACCAATATTGATGTAAAACAAAGATTACTTTAATGGCAGAAGAACCACAATTATGTTTATTTGCTAAATCTGTCAACAGGCTTTCTTTGTGCTATATTAAATGCTTCCTGATGTGTCAGTGTTTGCCAGTATTGCAGCCCCAAACACATTTAGCTCCATGATTCCTCTTGAAGGAAGTCCCCCAAAGAAGGCATAGGTGGAATGAACACATTAAATTGTTCTTCTTCAGGTTTCTGGTTTCATGTCCATAGAAGCAATGTCTCCAGTTTACTCTATTCTAATATGGCTCATAATTCTACAAATTATGTCATTGTAATATAACAAACACATAGTAGAAAACTCTACTCTTATACTGTTGGTCTAGACAAATAAGTGTGTAGTCTTCTTTCTTCACACCAGTGATAAAAGGAACAAATCTGGTTATCATATTTAAGAAGAGTTCATTCATTCAACTCTGAATAAAGAGTTCTTTATTCAAGGCAGTCTCTTAGTCTCCAGATATAATATCATAACATCTGGCATATTCAGTATAGAATTCACATTGAAGTGCCCAACATATTTAGATATATTGTTTTAGATGGAAACTGTTATCTATGTTTTTGTTGGTGCTGAGAGACTACAATACCTCTTTTTTTGTTGTTTTTATTTTTTATTGAGTTTCATTCGGCAAACACTGGCAAAGTGAATGTCTTACTGGGGCCACCTCCAATGCCTGCTGTGTTCTAGAGCAATGGCTAGCTATCCACTGACACTTTTCAGGAAGTGGTGCACCTTTTCCTTTCTTGGGCACATCTCTTTGTTCTCACAACTTCTTGGCCCAAGACACTGTTTCAATCTTTCTGCTAACCTGTTTTGCTTTCTCCATAGCTCTACCGTCTGTGTTGGAGCCTGCGTAACAGCAAAGAGGAACGTATTGACTTGGATGCAGGAGAGGAGGACATCCAAGAAACCCCAGAGGAGACCATTGAAATAGGTGATTTGTGATTCAGAACCTATTTCCAAGCCCTTAAACATTACTTCTCCAATAGCAAGGCCACTGAACTGAAGCACTTATAAAATGTCATCATCAAATCTCAGAGCTCTCTTTTGGAAGGGAGTAAGGAATGAGGTGGGGAATGAGATGGAATGGATGAGAAATTCACTCTGAGGTCTAAAGAGAGAGGGGAAGAGAGAGGTGCAGAATCAACCCAGCCTCCTTATGTCTCATAGTTTGCAGTGTGAACTATGTAAGTATGAGTTGGATATTAGCCACCTTGACTTGATTTGGGGCATGGCCAGGGACAAGGGAAGAGTAAGGGCTTGTGAACTGAAAGCAGATGGAACCTACTATGGTTAGTTCTAGTGATATCAGGAAGATGGGTGAGAGGCACTTGGGGTCTTATGTCTCATCAGCTTACCACATCAGATTTAGAAAATAAAATATCCCTTAAGTCCAGTAAGGTAATGCACAGTCAGTGTTCAGAGACTTATTCTGATCATGGGGAAATGCTTTCCTAGGCTGTGTATTGGAGCTTTCCCCCCTACTTAGGAGTGGTGCACACATTGAGGATGGTTGTGGAGATGCGTGGTATGCTGAGGTGTGGGAGTGCAAGATCATATGTGCTTTATCTAGTGCTGGGCTGGAGGTCTCATCCCTCCATTTGAAGGGGAGCACAGGTGCAGCAGAATAAGTTTTGAATATGGCCATCAGAAATACATAATCCTAGCTCTCAAAAGGGCCCTAGAGATTATGGCCTTATTTTACAGACATATGCATTGAGACTCAGGAAGGAAGTGGCTTTGCTTATTATCCCAGCTCTGATACAATCTGCTCTTGGTCTCTAGTGACCTTTTAGTTTTGAAACTTGTGATTCTGCATGCACTGGAAAGAACCTAGAGTCACAAGCAGTTAACCATGTTGTTGAAAAAATAGACCTTTTCTGCTTCCTTAGAGCAGGGAGGCATGGACATGCTACCTGCTCCGTCAATTTCCGAAAGTGTCTCCACATTGAGTGAGAATATCATAGATTTAAAAGGGACGTTGGGTGGCTTGCTTCAGCAGTGTTTAAATGCAAGAGCAGACATTAAGTCCTGCAGGTGTTGATTGTTGCTGCCCTGTATCCAGAAGTATTCAGACTAATTATTACCACATGGCTGGATCTGTTGTAAAGCTTTGGAACTTTCAGGCATAGCCAATATGCTCCTGAGTCATGCCAGGCTCACTGCTTTCCAGTGATGTGGTAAACAGATATGAGTTTATGTGTTTTAGAGATGGGTTTTTCATGTTGTTCATATGTCATATCTCCAAACCCATTTTAACATTTCTTCTCACAAAGTATTATTTTCTGTTTGATGATGACTTTCCTAAATCAAAAATATTTGCGTAGGTCTGATAGAGATAAAACTTAATTTAGTTGATAATAAAGATGTAGAATCCATTTATTACCATCATCCTATAATTAATAAGTTCACTTAAACATTTTGAACCATTTACATTCCTGCAAACAAGAAAATTGGGAAATGTCTGTAGAATGGTAGATGTTCCATTTCATGGTATCTCCCCTGAAACCTTTCCCTGTGCTTCCTGCTTCTATATCCAATCATCTCTCTCTCTCTTTCTCTCTCTAACCTTTCCTCTGACACAGAAGTTGCTGAGGAGAAAAAAGGATGTTTCAAGCGGGCCTATGACCTGTTTTGTGGCCTGGACCAGCAGAAGGGCCCCAAAATGACAAAAGAGGAGGAGGCAGCTATGAAGCAGAAGATGACAGACACCTCTGAGAAGCCTTTGTGGAGAACAATAGTTAACATCAATGGCATCATCCTGCTTGCTGTGGCTGTTTTCTGCCATGCATATTTTGCCTGAGTTGCTGTGTTTGCAAGGTCAGACTTTTACTCTGCCTCCTTTAGTACCATTCTGTGGTGTTAAAGGTAAACCAACCAGTTGTAAATTTTGCCCAGTTGATAAATGTGTACAGGTGTAATTGCAGGCCAGCTGAAGAAAAATCATTAATTTGCTCTTAAATTATGTATTTGACACCAGTGTGATATTGTCAGCTGTACATATTAAAGCTGCAGAAGGAAAATCCAACTTAGTCATGTCCTGGGAAAGACAGACTAAGAAACAGAAGCTCTGTTATGTCTGATGCAAATTTGTCTCAGGTAGATTCAGTGTGTCAATGTTGTGATCCTTGAATATTACTTTAAGAGCTGTGGTCTTCCGGGTTGATGCCACTTTCCCTATATGACCTTCCCCTTATGTTTTTTTAAGAGAAAAATTTTCCCTCTCATATCCCTGTCAAGTTTTTCTTTGACACAAGGAAATTATTGTGATAAATTGATGAATGCATTGAAGCTGAAAGTGGGAGCTTGATAGTCGCTGCTCTGTGTGTTTTCTCTTTGAAGGGAAAGCTTAGGGATGGCAGGACTTACCCCAAAGGGAGGGACCCAGGAACCAGCCTCAGACATGTGGGGAAAGTGGATAATCTTGAGTCAAGGGATTTTTTTTGTTTTTTAAAGAACTGTCCATTGTGAGTTCCTCATGTTTGAGATTTGAGTTATTTTGTCATTTGCTGTATCCGGAATGTCTTAGGCATTCAGCAATGCTTATAGACCAAATGGATCATTTGGGCATTTACTTATAAATACTTTCTTTATTTTTATGTAACCCTGGCCCTTGGTTAAACATCTGTGTGTGTATGTGTGGCTGCACAAAGTACATACTCTGGTGACTCTCATCAATTGGAATGCACTTTCCAGAGGCCACTCTTCCTTATGGTGCAGATATTGACATATGAGCTTAAAAGCTGATCTATGTCACAGAGTAGAGCAAATATACCTCTTGGGACATCTGTCATATCAAAGCAGCCACAGTCTCTTGAAATGTATAAACAATTAGCCCAATATTCTCTTCCCCATGAGTAAATGGAACCACAACCCTTCCTTTTTAAGGTGTCTTGGTTGGTGATCATCCATTGACCAAAGTTAGGGTAGGTGGTCTGTGTCCTGAGTGGTAGCACTCAACACTTTTAGCTGACAGGAGTACTCTTGTTGAAGCTGTTTCCTAGGGAGAAGTGTTTAAAATATAATTTAAATATAATTAATTTAATTTAATTTAATTATTGTAGTCCCACCTGTGAAATCTCAAATTATGTTGTAATATGAAGTCTTTAAAGTTAAGAAAAAGTCATGATGTTAATATTGCCTGATTTCAAGCTAGCTTAGAAAAGATCTGGGATCTGAGGTGCTGTGGAGCTGAGAGCAGTTGCTAGGTATATAAACGGTTCAACTGGCAAAGGAGTATCTTGTTCTTGTGGAAGGAAGGGCACTATTTTATATACCCTCGTATTGCCCTTAACTGAGGCAGAGAAGAGGGGAATGTGGGGAATTTTACATGGCTGGCGTTACTCAGCAGACTCTGTTTCATGTGGAGTTTGTGGTATTTTTGAGTCTTGGGAGGATTAAGGGAGAGGATTGAAAACTGGTAGATGAAGCGGGTACAACATATCTAGCTTGTCCTGGATTCAGGTTCTTGCATTGCCAATGATTTACCATGTATATTGTGATAAATTATTTTACCTTAACTGTGTATTTTTCTGTTTGAAAAATGGGGACCTTGGTGCTTATAGCATCTACCTACCTCCTCTGGGTGTGACTGGGTCACTTTGTTAAGGGGATGACAGATACATACATGAAAGATGCCAAACAGATGTTATATGAAACTGCATTTGTCCCATAAATTAAACTGTATTACTTTGATAATAATAAAATCATAAAAAACTGTAACATCGGGTTTCCTGTTTTCTACATACTCTAAAGAAATACTATGTGTAGAGCTTTAGCTGGCACAAGACATGGATTAGGAAAAAGAAGCCAAGACAGTTGAAAATAGAATATAGCAACTTGAATAAAAGGTAACAAAGGAGATGACTTCAACTTCAAAATGTCTAGTAAACATGAGGTAACTACTTTCAACACATAATGTCTTTTTAGGACAGACTAAATCATGTAGGTAACCAAAGGCCAGTAAGTGATAAATTGTACTAGAATATTTTCAGGAGTATAGAGAAGAGCTATTTTTTTTTTCTTCAAATGGAAAATGAGTATTTGGGGGATAGAGTGACTTCTTGTTATGGTCAGTTTATAGAACTGAAAAATCAGGTCCAACCAGGCAAAAAAACCCCCACTTCTTTAAATATAGATGACTATTTTAAAAAGAATCTCCCCAAATGAAAAGGCAGGCCTCCTTCCCTGAGGAGTTAAGTTAGTGTGGGGGATTTGATTTACTGGGAGCATTGCTAACTTTTATTTGATTGAGGCAGGCATTGGTGTTCACTTAGAGAAATTTCTGCCTTTGAAAGTCACTGGAACCTACTCTTTCCTGGTGTGAAAATCACCATCACCTAAAAGATGTATTATAGCATGTCCTTCTTTACAAAAGAAAACCATGGGAGAAAAACATGTGCAGTTAGTTGAAGAGGTTTCTTAACTTTCCCCCCAACTTAGCCCCAAGAAAACTCCTTTTAACCTTCAAATTGAGTTTAGGTGAATAAAATAATTTGAATGAGGTGCCATTCCCTTAATGGATTGGTAGTATGGGATTAGAGAGGTGTGGATGAGGTTAATGGCACTATTGTTGCTTGACTTGCATTGGGAGAGTCAGGTGAGTGTTGTTTAGTCTCAGAACTCCTTATTGAATTTCTGACCAACTCAGCTTTTATAATCCTAAGAGTAATTTGAATAGGTGATTTGATACAATTCATCCCCTGCTTGAAAACCTGGTGGCAAGTGCCCACCTGATATAAGGGACCTTCTTTACACATGACTATTGGCAGCACGTACATAGGCATTTAAGAATCAGATAAAGAGTTTAGAGCAGTGGCTATCAAAATAGCTTATATAAGAATCTCCTGGAGGGTTTGTTAAAACACAGATTATTGGGGCTACTTCCAGAGTTTCTGATTCAGTAGTTCTGACATGGGGCCTGAGAATTTGCATTTCTAACAAGTTCTCAGATGATTTTTATGCTAGTGGTCTGTGGACGACATTTTGAAAACAGCTACTTAGAGTTAATTTCCAAAGGGGCTTCATTTCATCACCAAGGTAGAACTGAAAACAACCTCTTTTTTTTTTTTTTGAGATTTTTATTGATGTATTAGGACAAAAACTTTTTTCTTAAACCAAGTTGTGTGGGTATGGCTGAGGCATTACAATGCCAAGGTACAGAAGCCACCCTATCTTACCTTTAGGGCTTACCTGCTTAATTCTGATCTCCTCCCTAGATGTAAAGGCTTGACACTTTACCAGCTTGACTTTTATTTTATTTATATTTCATACTCATCATATACCACATACATGTTGTTCTTCAAACTCATTTTCACAAGTAGAATATTTTGCAGATGGTGTGGAGAGGCATGAGGGGGGAAAGCACTACCATTTATTGGGCATCTTGTATGGGCCAGACCTTGTAGACAGTATCAAATAACCTCACCTAATCTTTACAACAGTTCCATGAAGTAATTGAAGGAAACTGCAATTTAGAGACTTAGAGACTTATCCAGGGACTTTTGATGGTCTCGTCTGAGGCGAGTTCTCTGTGCCTCTTGGATTTCAATGGCTGTTTCCTCCCCCAGATTGGGGAAGTTCTCGGCTATAATTTATTCAAGTTCCCCTTCAGCCCCTTTCTCTCTTTCTTCTTCTTCTTCTTCCTCTTCTTCTTCTTCTTCCTCTTCTTCCTCTTCTTCCTCTTCTTCTTCTTCTTCTTCTTCTTCTTCTTCTTCTTCTTCTTCTTCTTCTTCTTCTTCTTCTTCTTCTTCTTCAGAAATGCCTATGGTACAAATATTATTCCATTTGATTGTATCACTCATTTCTCAAATTCTACTTTTGTGCTCCTGGATCAATTTATCTCTCTTTTTCTCAGCTTCCTTTTTCTATAACTGTATCTTCGAATTCACCTATTCTCTTCTCTGCCTCTTCAATCCTTGCAGTGGCTACCTCCATTTTATTGTGCACTTCATTTACAACATTTTAAAATTTATCAAAACTATTTTTAAGGTCCGTAATCTTTGTAGCAATACCATCTCTGGTGTCTTACATGTCTTTTTCAAGCACAGCAATTAATTTTATGGCTATTGTTCTAAATTCTTGGTCAGTTATGTTGCTTATATCTGCTTTGACCAATTCTTTAGCTGTCACTTCTTCCTGGTATTTCTTTATCGAAGAGTTCTTCTGTTTCATCATTTTGGCTAGCTTTCTGCCTCTTGTAGGTTTTAAAAGATTGTTATACATTCTACACCTGCAAGCACTGCTATATTAAAGGAGTCTCATAGACTGTCCAGGGCCTGTTCATTCAGAATGGGTTCTTTTAATGGTGTCCTTTGGTCTCTCTTGTCGAGACTTTGGTTATTTTATTTCCCTACTCATCAAAATATTTGAGACTCTCCACCATATGTGATATCATGTGTACTTTGGCTTGTTTGGCTTGAGTGATACAATCAAATGGAATAATATCTGTATCATAGGAATTCCAGAAGAAGAAGAAGGAGAGAAAGGGGCTGAAGGGGTGCTTGAACAAATTATAGCTGAGAACTTCGCCAATCTGGGGATGGAAACAGACATTGACATCCAAGAGGCACAGAGAACTCCCCTCAGACATAAAATGAATTGACCTTCGGCATGGCATATCATAGTGAAACTGGAAAGATATAAGGATAAAGAAAGAATTCTGAAAGCAGCTAGGGATAAAAGGGCTCTATCATACAAAGGGAAACCTATCAGAGTAGTTGCAGACCTATCTACTGAAACTTGGCAGGCCAGAAAGGAATGACAGGAAATCTTCAATGTGATGAACAGAAAAAATATGTAGCCAAGAATCCTTTATCCAGCAAGCCTGTCATTCCAAATAGAAGGAGGTATAAAGGTTTTCTCAAATAAACAAAAATTGAGAGAATTCATCACCACCAAACCAACCCTACAAGAAATCCTAAGAGGGACACTATGAAGGAAATGTTGTAAGGAATACAAGGTACCAGAGACACCACTACAGGCATGAATCCTACAGAGAACACAATGACTCTAAACTCATATTTTTCGATAATGACACTGAATGTAAATGGATTAAATGCTCCAATATAATGACATATGGTAGCAGAATGGATAAAAAACAAAATCCATCCATTTGCTGTCTACAAGTGACTCATTTTAGACCTGAAGACATCTTCAGATTGAAAGTAAGGGGATGGAGAAATATCTATCATGTGACTGGAAGTCAAAAGAAAGCTAGAGTGGCCATACTTGAATGCTTAAATCAGAAAAACGGAACTTTAAAGGCAGTAACAAAAGATGAAGAAGGGCATTATATAATAATTACAGAGTCTACCCATCAGGAAGAGATAACAATTATAAACCTCTACACAGTGAATTTGGAAGCACCCAAATGCATAAAACAATCACAAACAGAAACAATCTTATAGATAAGAATGTGTTAGTTGCAGGGGATTTTACTACTCCACTTATAGCAATGGATAGATCAACCCCGCAGAAAATCACTAAAGAAACAACAGACCTGAATGACACATTGGAAGAGATGGATTTGACAGATATGTTTGGAACTCTACATCCTGAGGCTAGGGTATTCACTTTCATGGTACATTCTCCAAGTAGATCACACACTGTGTCATAAAGCAGTCCTCCATAAATATAAATGAACTGAGATCATACCACGCACACTTTCAGATCACAATGCTATGAAACTTGAAATCAATCACAGGAAAAGGTCTGAAAAACCTCCAAAAACAAAGAGGTTAAAGACCACACTACTAAAGAATGATGGGCCAATCAGGCAATTAGAGAAGAAATTTAAAAATATATGGAAACAAGATAAATTGGCCATATACTTGTGGGTTCAGTTCTGGGTTCTCTATTCTATTCCATTGGTCCATGTGTCTGTTTTTGTGCCAGTACCATACTGTCTTGATGATGACAGCTTTGTAGTAGAGGCTAAAGTCAGGGATTGTGATGCCTCCTGGTTTGGTTTTCTTCTTCAATATTACTTTGGCTATTTGGGGTCTTTTGTGGTTCCATATGAATTTTAAGATAGTTTGTTCTAGCTTTGAGAAGAATGCTGGTGCAACTTTGATGGGGACTGCACTGAATGTATAAATTGCTTTGGGTAATAATGACATTTTAACAATGTTTATTCTTCCAATCCATGAGCACGGAATGTTTTTCCATTTCTTTGTGTCTTCTTCAATTTCCTTCATAAGTCTTCTATAGTTTTCAGCATACAGGTCTTTTACATCTTTGGTTAGGTTTATTCCTAGGTATTTTATGGTTTTTTTTGCAATTGTGAATGAGATCTGTTCCGATAAAA
>NC_043713.1:69609527-69616259 GCF_006229205.1 Suricata suricatta
AGGACCCAGCAATAGCACTGTTAGGGATTTACCCAGGGGATACAGAAGTGCTGATGCATAGGAGCACATGTACCCCAATGTTCATAGCGGCACTTTCTACAATAGCCAAATCATGGAAAGAGCCTAAATGTCCATCAACTGATGAATGGATCAAGTAGATGTGGTATATATATATATATATATATATACATACAATGGAGTACTATATGGCAATGAGGAAGAATGAAATATGGCCATTTGTAGGAAAGTGGATGGACCTTGCGGGTGTCATGCTAAGCGAAATAAATCAGGCACAGAAGGATAGATACCATATGTTTGCATTCATAGGTCTAACAGGAGAGACCTGGCAGGGGACCATGGGGAGGGGAAGGGGAAAGAGAGTGGAGGAGAGTGAGGAACACAGATCAAGGGAGACTACTGAATACCGAAAACGAACCATGGACTGAAGGGGGAGGGGGAGGGAGGGAGGGGGTGATGGTCATGGTGGGGGGCACTTGTGGGGAGAAGCACTGGGTGTTATATGGAAACCAATTTGACAATAAATTATTAAAAAATAAATAAAAATATATGGAAACAAATGAAAATGAAAATACAACAATCCAAACTTTCTGGGATGCAACAAAGGCAGTCCTAAGAGGAAAGTACATTGCAACCCAGGCCTATTTCAAGAAACTAGAAAAAGCACAAATTCAAAATCTAACTGAGCATCTAAGGAACCTAGAAGGAGAGCAGCAAGAGAACCCCAAACCCAGCAGAAGAAAACCAATAATAAAGATCAGGGAAGAAATAAACCATATAGAATAAAAAAAACCAGTTGAACAGATCAATGAAACCAAGAGTTGGTTTTTTGAAAAAATAAACAAAATTGATAAACGTCTAGCCAGGCTTCTCAGAAAGAAAAGAAAGAACACCTAAATAGGCAAAATCACAAATGAAAATGGATCTATTACAACCAATCCCTCAGAGATACAAGCAATCACCAGGGAATACTATGAAAAATTACATGCCAACAAACTGGACAATCTAGAAGAAATGGACAAATGCCAAAACACACATGCACTACCAAAATTCAAACGAGAAGAGATAGAACCTCTGAACAGACCCATAACCAGTGAAGAAATCAAATCAAAAATCTCCCAATGAATAAGAGCCCAGGGTCAGATGGATTCCCTGGGGAATTCTGTCAGACATTTGTTTATTTTTTTAAAATAGTTTATTTTCAAATTGGTTTCCATGTAACACCCAGTGCTTCTCCCCACAAGTGCCCCCCTCCATGACCATCACCCCCTTCCCTTCCTCCCCCTCCCCCTTCAGTCCATGTTTCATTTTCAGTATTCACTAGTATTTCATGATTTGTGTCCCTCACTCTCCCCAGCTCTCTTTCCCCCTCCTCTCCCTATGGTCCTCTGTTAGGTTTCTCCTGTTAGACCTATGAGTGCAAACATATGGTATCTATCCTTCTCTGCCTGACTTATTTCGCTTAGCATGACACCCAGACATTTAAAGCAGAGTTAATACCCATTCTTCTCAAACTATTCCAAAAAATAGAAATGGAAGGAAAACTTCCAGACTCATTCTATGAAGCCAGCATTACTCTGATTCCCACACTGGAGAGAGACCCAGCAAAAAAAGAGAACTACAGGCCAATATAGTTAATTAAAACAGATGCAAAAATACTCAACAAGATACTAGCATACCGAATTCAAGGCATATAAAAAGAATTATCTGCCATGATCAACTGGGATTCATTTCTGGGTTACAGGGCTGGTTCAATATTCTCAAATCCATCGATGTGATACATCACATTAATAAAAGAAAAGATAAAACCATATGATCCTGTAGATAGATGCAGAAAAAGCATTTAACAAAATACAGCATCCTTTCTTAATAAAAACCCTCGAGAAAGTCGGGAGAGAAGGAACTTACTTAAACATCATAAAAGCCACTTATGAAAAGCCCACCACTAATATCATCCTCAATGGGGAAAACCTGAGAGCTTTCCCCTTGAGATCAGGAAACGACTCTCTCATTCCACTCTCACCACTGTTGTTTAACATAGTGATGGAAGTCCTAGCATCAGCAATCAGACACAAAAGGAAATAAAAGGCATGAGAATTGGCAAAGATGAAGTCAAAAGTCCCCTTTTTCCAGATGACATGATAGTCTACATGGGAAACCCGTCCAACTCCACTGGAAGCCTACTAGAACTGATCCATGAATTCAGCAAAGTCTCAGGATACAAAATCAACATACAGAAATTGGTTGCATTTTTATACACCAATAATGAAACAACAGAAAGAGAAATCAAGAAAAGGATCCCATTCACATTTGCACAAAAAACCATAAAATACCTAGGAATAAACCCAACCAAAGATGTAAAAGACCCGTAGTATGAAAACTATAGAAAACTTACAAAGGAAATTGAAGAAGATATAAAGAAATGGAAAAACATTCCATGCTCATGGATCAGAAGAATAAACATTCTTAAAATGTCAATGTTACCCAAAGCAATCTACATATTCAATGCAATCCCCATCAAAATTGCACCAGCATTCTTCTCAAAGCTAGAACAAACTATCCTAAAATTTTTATGAAAACACAAAAGACCCCGAATAGCCAAAGTAATATTGAAGAAGAAAACCAAGACGGGAGGCATCACAATCCCAGACTCTAGCCTCTACTACAAAGTTGTAATCATCAAGAGACTTTAGTATTGGCACAAAAACAGACACATAGAACAAGGGATTAGAATAGATATCACAGAACTGGACCCCAAATATATAGCCAATTAATCTCTGACAAAGCAGGAAACTGTATTCAATGGAAAAAAGACAGCCTCTTTAACAGGTGGTGCTGGGAGAACTGGACAGCAACATGCAGAAGAATGAAACTGGACCATTTTGTTACACCACACACACAAATAAACTCAAAATTTTATTTTTTGGATGAAGGACCTGAATGTGAGGTAGGAAACCATAAGAACCCTAGAAGGGAAAGCAGGAAACAGCCTCCTTTGACCTCAATGACTGCAATTTCCTACTGGACACATCCCCAAACGTAAGGGAATCAAAAGCAAAGATGAACTACTGGGACCTCATCAAGATCAAAAGATTCTACACTGCAAATGAAACAATCAAGAAAACTAAAAGGCAACCGATGGAATGGGAAAAGATAGTTGCAAATGACATATCGGATAAAGGGCTAGTATCCAAAATCTACAAAGAACACACCAAACTCCACACCTGTAAAACAAGTAATCCAGTAAAGAAATGGGCAGAAGGCATGAATAGACACTTCTTTAAAGAGGACATCCAGATGGCCAACAGACACATGAAACGATGTTCAGCGTCACTCATAATTAGGGAAATACAAATCAAAACCACACTAATGTACCCTCGTGTGTTGGTCAGAGTGGCTAAAATGAACAAATCAAGAGACTATAGATGGCGGCAAGGATGTGGAGAAACAGGCTCCCTCCTACACTGTTGGTGGGAATGTAAACTGGTGCAGCTGCTCTGGAAAACAGTGTGGAGGTTCCTCAAAAAAGTAACAAACTCTCCTATGACCCAGCAATAGCCCTGCTAGGGATTTACAAAAGGGATAGAGAAGTGCTAATGCATAGGAGCACATGTACCCCAATGTTCATAGTAGCACTTTCAACAATAGCCAAAACATGGAAAGAGCCTAAATGTCCATCACCTGATGAGTGGATCAAGAAGATGTGGTATATATATACAATGGAGTATTACATGGCAATGAGGAAGAATGAAATATGACCATTTGTAGTAAAGTGGATGACCTCGAGAGTGTCATGCTATGTGAAAGAAGTCAGTCAGAGAAGGACAGATACCATATGTTTTCACTCATATGTGTAACAGGAGAAACTCAACAGAAATCCATGGGGGAGGGGAAGGGCAAATTAGTTATGGAGAGGGAGGGAGGCAAACCATAAGAGACTCTTAAATACAAAGAACAAACTGATGCTAAATGGGGGTAGGAGAGAAGGGAAAAGGGATGATGGGCATGAACGAGGGCACTTGTTGGGATGAGAACTGGGTGTTATATGGATACCAACTTGACAATAAACTATAAAATAAAAAGATAAAATATAACAAAATAAACAATGCAGGAAACAACACTTGTTCTCAGGGATGTGGAGAAGGGGTAATTCTTGTGCACTGTTGTGAATGCAAACTGGTGCAGCCACTTTGGAAAACAGTATGGAGTTTTCTCAAAAAGTTAAAAATAGAACTATCCTATGATCCATCAATTTTACTACTAGATATTTACCTGATGAATACCAAATACTATATCAAAGGGATATATGCCCCAATTTTTGTAGCAGCATTATTATAATAGCTAAATAGCCAAATTATGGAAACAGTTCAAGTGTCTATCAATGGATAAAGCAGATATGATATATACATAATGGGATATTACCCAGCCATGAAAAGAATGAAATCTTGCCATTTGCAATGAAGTGGATGGAGCTAGTGAGTATTATGCTAAGCAAAATAAGTCAGTCAGAAATAGAAAAATACCATATTATTTCACTCATATGTGGTATTCAAGAAAGAAAACAAACAAGCAAAGGGCAAAAAGCCAGAGCAAACAAATAAACAGATTCTTAACTATACAGAAATGAACTGATTATTACCAGAGGGGAAGTGGTTGAGGTGATGGATTAAATAGGTGATGGAGAATAAGGAGTGCAATTTTTGTGATGAGCAACAATGTTGTATGAAAGTGTCGAATCACTGTATTGTACACCTGAAACTAATATTACACTGAATGTTAACTAACTGGAATTTAAAAACTTAAAAATAAGAGAGAATATAATAATTGTAAACATACACACACCCAATATTGGAACACATAAATATGTTAAGCAAATACTAACTGATCTGAGGGAGTAATCAACAAAAATATAATAATAATAGAGGACTTCAATACCCCACTTCCAACAATGGATAGATTATCCAGAATAGAAATCAATAAAGAAACATGGGACTTGAATAAGAACTTAGACCAAATGATCTTAAGAGACATATATAGAACATGCCATCCAACAGCAGCAGAATATACATTCCTTTCAAATGTACATGGAACACTTTCTAGGATAAGTCACATGGTAAGTCACAAAGTTGAGTTGTAGCTATTTAAAAAATATTGAAATTATTTAATCACTATCTTTTCCTACTGAAATGGAATGAAGCTAGAAATCAATAACAGGAGGAAAATTGGAAAATTCACAAAGATGAGGAAATGAAACAACACATTCCTGAACTACCAATGGATCAAAGATATAATCAAAAGTAAATTAAAAAATATGAAAACACATGAAAATGGAAACAATATACCAAAATTTATGTGATGCAGCAAAAACAGTGCCAAGAAGAAAGTTTATAAATGCCAACAATAAGAAAAAAGTAATATCTTAAATAATCAATCTAAATTTACACCTCAAAGAACTAGAAAAACAAGAACAAAGTCAGCATAGGGATAGAGGTCAGAGGAGAAATAAATGAAGTAGAGAATAGAAAAGGTATAGGAAAGATCAATAAAATTAGGTGTTGTTTTTTTTTGAAAAGAAAAGCAAAATTGACAAACGTTTAGCTAGACTTACAAAGAGAAAAGAGAGTTAACTCAAATAAATAAAATAACTGAAATAGGAGATGTTAAAACTGATACCACAGTTATAAAAGGATCATAAGACACTACTTAGAAAAATTATATGCCAACAAATTTGACAGCCTTGAAGAAATTAATAAACTCCTAGAAATATAGAGACTACTAAGTCTGAATCATAAAGAGTAATTTACTTGTTAAAGGTGACAAGTAAGGAGATTAAACCATAACAAGGAGATTTAATCAGTAATCAAAAGCCTCCCAACAAAGCAAAGTTCAGAACCAGATGGCTTCCTGTGTGAATTCTACCAAACATTTAAAAAAGGATTAATGTCAATTCTTCTCAAATTCTTACAAGAAGTTGAAGAGGAGGGAACACTCCTACACAAGGTCAGCATTATCCTGATGCCAAAGCAAAATTAAGATAATACAAGAAAAGAAAACTACAGGCCAACATCCCTGATGAATATAGATTCAAAAATTCTCAGCAAAATACTAGCAAACTGAAATCAATAGTACACGAAAAAGATCATATCCTTTTAGTGGGATTTATCCCTGGATGCAAATATGGTTCAACACATATAAACTAATAAATGTGATACCTTACATTAGTAGGATGAAGACAAAAATCATATGACCATCTCATTATAGGCATAAAATGCATTTAACAAAATTCAACATTCTTTCATGAAAGAAATCTCTGAGTATAAGCACCATATCTGACAGTCCCACAGCTAACATCATACTGAAAGGTGAAAGTTTGAAGCTTTTTCTCTAAGATCAGGGACAAAATAAGGCTTCCTCCTCTCGCCAGTTTTATTGAACATAGTACTGAAAGTTCTAGCCAGAGCATTTAGGTAAAAACTAGAAATACAAGTCATGCAGATAGGAAAGGAAGAGGTAAATAAATTTTTGTTTGCTGATGACATTATTTTGTATATAGAAAATTTGAAAGACTCCTCTAAAACACTCTTAGGCCTATGACCCAGCAATAGCATTGCTGGGGATTTACCCAAGAGAGACAGAAATGCTGATGCATAGGAGCACATGTACCCCAATGTTCATAGCAGCAATGTCAACAATAGCCAAAACATGGAAGGAGCC
>NC_043713.1:69616359-69619161 GCF_006229205.1 Suricata suricatta
AGAAAGAAAGAAAGAAAGAAAAGTTAAAAAAATAAAATTTTTTTAAAAAAGAATCACATGATCCTCTCCATAGATGCAGAGTAAGCATTTGACAAAATACAGCATCCTTTCTTGATAAAAACCCTTAAGAAATTAGAGATAGAAGGATCATACCTCAAGATCATTAAAGCCATATATGAAAAACCCACCGTTAATATCATCCTCAATGGAGAAAAACTGAGAGCTTTCCCCCTAAGGTCAGAAACACGACAGGGATATCCATGCTCACCACTGCTGTTCAACACAGTATTGGAAGTCTTAGCCTCAGCAATCAGACAAAGTAATAAAATGCTCCCAAATTGGCAAGGAGGAAGTCAAACTTTCACTCTTCGCAGATGACAAGATATTCTATATAGAAAACCCAAAGATCCCCCACCCAAAAAAAACTCCTTGAACTGATCCAGGAATTCAGCAAAGTTGCAGGATATAAAATCAATGCACAGAAATCAGTTGCATTCCCATACACCAATAATGAAGCAAAGGAAAGAGAAATCAAGGAATTTATCCCATTTACAATTGCACTGAAACAATAAAATACCTAGGAATAAACATAACCAAAGAGGTGAAAAATCTATACACTGAAAATTATAGAAAGCTTATGAAATAAATTGAAGAAGACACAGAAAATGGAAAAATATTCCATGCTCCTGAATTGGAAGAACAAATATTGCTAAAATGTCAACACTGCCCAAAACAATCTACATACTCAATGCAATCCCTATCAAAATAACACCAGCATTCTTCACAGACCTAGAACAAACAGTTCTAAACTTTGTATGGAACTAGAAAAGACCTTGAAATCCTGAAAAAGAAAACCAGAGCTGGAGGCATCACAATCTCAGACTTCAAGATGTATTACAAAGCTGCAATCATCAAGACAGTATGGTACTGGCAAAAACAGACACTCAGATCAATGGAACAGAATAGAGGACCCAGCCAACTAATATTCGACAAAGCAGGAAAGAATATCCAATGGAATAAGACAGTCTCTTCAGCAAATGGTGCAGGGCAAACTGGACAAGGACATGGAGAAAAATAAACCTGGACTACTTTCTTACACCATACACCAAAATAAACTCAAAATGGATGAAAGACCTACATGTAAGACAGGAAGCCATCAAAATCCTAGAGGAGAAAGCAGGCAAAAAACTTTGACTTCGGCCACAGCAACCACTTAGTTAACAGGTCTCCAGAGGTAAGGGAAACAAAAGCAAAAATGAACAATTGGGACCTCATCAAAATAAAAGCTTTCTGAACAACTAAGAAAACAATCAGCAAAACTAAAAGACAACTGATATAATGGGAGAAGATATTTGCAAATGACATATCAGACAAAGGGTTAGTATCCAAACTCTATAGGGAACTTATCAAACTCAACACCCAAAAAACAATCCAGCGAAGAAATGGGCAGAAGACATGAATAGACACTTTTCCAAAGAAGACATCCAGATGGCCAACCGACACATGAAAAAATGCTCAACATCGCTCATCATCTGAGAAATATAAATCAAAACTACATTGACATACCACCTCATACCTGTCAGAATGGCTAAAATCAACAACTCGGGAACCAACAGATGTTGACGAGGATGCAGAGAAAGAGAATCTCTTTTATACTGCTGGTGGGAATGCAAACTGGCGCAGCCACTCTGGAAAACAGTATGGAGGTTCCTTAAAAAATTAAAAATAGAATTACCCTACAACCTAGCAACTACACTACTAGATATTTATCCAAGGGGTACAGGTGTGTGTTTTGAAGTGGCACATGAAACCCAGTGTTCATAGCAGCGCTATCAACTATAGCCAAAGTATGGAAAGAGGCCTGTCCATTGATGGATGAATGTTCAAGAAGATATGGTGTGTATATACAATGGAGCAATCAAAAAGAATGAAATCTTGCCATTTGCAGCTACATAGATGGAACTAGAGGGTGAAATTAGAGGAACTAGAGGGTGCTAAGTGAAATTAGTCAAAGACGAATATCATGTGACTTCACTCATATGAGGAATTTAAGATGCAAAACAGACGAACATAAGGGAAAGGAAGCAAAAATAATATAAAAACAGGGAGGGGGACAAAACAGAAGAGATTCAAATATAGAGAACAAACAGAGGGTTGCTGGAAAGGGTGTGCGAGGGGGTATGAGCTAAATGGACAAGGAGCACTAAGGAAGACACTTGGGATGAGCACTGGGTGTTATACATAGGAAATAATGACTGGAATCTACTCCTGAAATCATTTTATACTACATGCTAACTGACTTTGATGTAAATTTTAACACAAATAAAGAAAATATAAAAAGAAAGAAAGAAAAATGCCATTGGAACTGTGATAGAGATTGCAGTGGAAAAGGAAACAATCAAGAAACCGACAGAATGGGAAAAGATAGTTGCCAGTGACATATCAGATAAAGGGCCAGTATCTAAAATCTACAAGGAACCCACCAAACTTCACACCCACAAAACAAATAACCCAGTGAAGAAATGGGCAGAAGACATGAACAGACACTTCTCCAAAGAGGACATCCAGATGGCCTACAGGCACATGAAACAATGCTCAACATCACTCATCATCAGGGAAATTCAAATCAAAACCACACTGAGATACCACCTCACACCAGTCAGAGTCGCTAAAATGAACAAATCAAGAGACTATAGATGCTGGCGAGGGTGTGGAGAGACGGGCACCCTCCTACACTGTTGGTGGGAATGTAAACTGGTGTAGCTGCTCTGGAAAACAGTGTGGAGGTTCCTCAAAAAACTA
>NC_043713.1:69619261-69656174 GCF_006229205.1 Suricata suricatta
ATACACATACATACATACATATATATGTATACATATACATATACATACACACACACACACACACACACACATATATATACACACACACACACACACACACACACACACACACACACCACATCTTCTTGATCCGTTCATCAGTTGAGGGACATTTAGGCTCTTTCCATGATTTGGCTATTTTAGAAAGTGCTGCTATGAACATTGGGGTACATGTGCTCCTATGCATCAGCACTTTTGTATCCCCTGGGTAAATCCCCAGCAGTGCTATTGCTGGGTCATAGGGGAGTTCTATCGATAGTCTTTTGAGGAGCCTCCACATTGTTTTCCAGAGCAGCTGCTCCAGTTTACATTCCCACCAACAGTGTAGGAGGGTGCCTGTTTCTCCACATCCTTGCCAGCATCTATAGTCTCTTGATTTGTTCATTTTAGGCACTCTGACTGACCTAAGGGGTTACCTTAGTGTGGTTTTGATTTGTATTTCCCTGATGATGAGTTATGCTGACCATCGTTTCATGTGCCTGTTGGCCATCTGGATGTCCTCTTTGGAGAAGTGTCTGTTTATGTCTTCTGCCCATTTCTTCACTGGATCATTCATTTTTCGTGTATGGAGTTTGGTGAGTTCCTTGTAGATTTTGGATACTAGTCCTAGATACTAGATTGCAGCATTTTAAATTTCATCATGGCTAGCTTGTACTTCTCTTAGTAAAAAGAGTAATCATAAACCACCAGATAGAAAACCAGAAAAAGGTTATAGGTAGGCAACTCAGTAAAGTGAAAATAGATGATTAATTAGAGCTCCTATAAGATTTTTTTTTTTACCAACCAGACAGATCAGCAATTTTTCAAACAGCAACAACTTTTTGTGCTACTTAGCCTACTCATTCCCTGTTGTTGATAGAATGTGAATTGCTTCAAAAATTTGAACGTTATTTGCCAATATCTATTAAAAATGTAAATAAATATATCAATTACTCAATTATACAATTTTGAGGATTCTGTCTTATAAAACCATCAGTGGGGATCTATGTATATGGTAATTATTGCAACATTATTTGTGGAGGAAAAAGATATTTAGAATATTTAAAATATCCATCCAAGGGGGACATTGTTAAGGAAGTCAAATGTATTTAATGTTATGTTATTAGGCAGAAATTAAAATGAATTCTTGTGATTTATTAACTGGGCTTAATTAAGTCCATTACATATGATAAAGAGAGAAGAGTAAATTGCAAAATAATGGTGGGTGTGAGAATATTCTTTAAAGCAGAACAAAACAAAACAATGACAATGAAACTCCTACAGGACAAAGTAAGCCACTGAGGGTAAACCACAAAACCCAGAAGCTGTAAGGAAAAGATGAATATATCTGACTAAATAAAAATTAAAGTACAGTCAAAGGCAACATAAGATTAAAAGGCAAGACTTCAAGAAAAAAATTGCAATTCATATGCAAACAATAAATATATAGACTAAACAATATTTATAAATGAATTAGAAAATTGGTAAAATATATCAAGAAATTCACAGAAGAAAAAATACAAATAGCTAAGAAATATATGTAAATACATACAATCTCACTAAGCGGAGAAACACATATTTAAAAACAAATTATTTTTCAATCATCAAGTTGACAAAAATGAATTAAGATCGATAACATACTGTAATTAAAGATGTGACTAAATAGGAGCTTTCATACACTGATGGTGAGAATATAAATTGGTGAATCCTTTGGAACATAACTTTTATATATTTATCAAATTATGAAATGTTCACACCCATTGTTCCAGTATTCCTTTCCTAAGAATCAATCATTAAAGAAAACAAAACTGTTTTGTGCCGAAAGATGAATTTACAGGTACATGTGGTAGAGTAACACTGATAATAGCAAATAATTGAAAACAACATGAATGATTTTGGGTAGAAAATGCAAATGATTTCATGGAATAATGTGCAGCTATTAAAAAGGAGAGGTACCTATATGCATTAACAGGCAAAGATCTCCAAGATAAATTTTATATGACAAAACCAGTCACAGTACAACATATAGAGTAAGACTGCATTGTGTAAAAATATGTGTACAAATACAAAAATTACTTTAACATATGCCTTTCACTGTGGATGGACCTCAAGGTGTCGTGCTAAGCGAAATAAGTCAGGCAGAGAAGGACAGGTACCATTTGTTTGCACTCATAGGTCTAACAGGAGAAACCTAACAGAGGGCCATGGGGAGGGGAAGAGGGAAAGAGAGTTGAAGAGAGAGAGGGACGCAAAACCTGAGAGACTATTGAATACTGAAAACGAACTGAGGGCTACCGGGAAGGGGGGATGGTGGGGGGGCAGGGGGTGGGGGAGGAAGTGGGTGATGGTCATGGAGGAGGGCACTTGTGGGGAGAAGCACTGGGTGTTATATGGAAACTAATTTGACAATAAACTATTATAAAAAAAGAGTAAAAAATATGCTTTAAACTATTAAAAGTTATGCTTCTGTAAAGTCAGTGGGAGGTAGATGGGATTGATAGATTGTCAGTGGAGACGATTATATTTAATTCTATAGAACAAAGCATTGATTGAATTTTGTAACAATATGATAGATGTTTATTACACAATTTTTAAAAAGTATTTTAATGTTCTGATTTACTTTTAGAAAGGTGTATTTTAAAACTACATATAATCCTACAAAGAGATAACTGTCCTTTAGAATGTCAAAATAACACAGAAATAAAGTTAGAGAAATATATATTCAAGTAACAATGCCAATAAATAAATTAATGTTAATATCTAAAATTGGATTGTGGTAATTGTTGAATAACCCTGTGAATATTCTAAAATATTCTGAATTGTACACTCTAGGTAGGTGCATTATATTTTTAGATGAATTCTATTTTTATAAAGTAGTTTAAGAAATCAGTGGCTTAACATGCTATCATTTAGTGGGATGGTTTTATTTAAGACCTAAGCTAATAATTTCCAGTAAATTCATAAAAATATTTACAACAGACGTTTCTAGCTCACTTCCCCTCAACTCTTAGTAAATATTTCTATTTTCCTTGAGGTCAGTAAAGTGAAGTTGAGAGGAAAATGTCACTGTTATTGGTGAGGAGGTTACTATGTGAGGCAAGGTTGGGAGAGGCGTTTCTTCTAAGTGGAAATCGCTGGAAATAGAAAGCAAGTGTAAGGTAGGGAAACTACCTGGTGAGCCATAAAAAAATTTAGACACAATGCTTCGAGTTTACACAAAACTACAGAGTCAGCTCCCTGGCTTTCTAAATTATTAACTTTTTTTATTGACACAAGAGAACAACAAAAACTAAAAATCAGATCTATAATCTAGTCATCTCATATGATAAAATTACCAACTGCCTCCTCCCTTTTGCAGTTATCTCTCTTCTGAAACACAACAAACTCTAAGAGTGAAAAAATCAATAAAATGATCTTTTGCTTAATAAATAATTAGTGGCACAGAGAGATGTCAGGCAAAATAGCCATAGACAAAGACAGCCACTGCAAGGAGAAGAATGGCATTGACATTCACTATAACCCTCCCTAAAGGCTTCTCAGATGTGTCTGTCAGCTTCTTTTTCTGGGCTTCTTCCTCTTCTTTGCTCAACTTGGGGCTTTTCTTCTGCAAACCGCAGAATAAGTCATAAGCTTTCCTGAGACATCCATGAGGTTCTTCAGGATTATCTGAAACAAAGAAAGTTAAGCGAATGATCATAAAAAATGGGAAATAATATTCCTGTCAATGGAGTACAAATTCTGTAAAGAATGAGTAGAACCACTTGTAAGTGCTGGAGGAATCCCTGAAAAAAATATAGATAACGTTGATTAAATACAAATAGAAAACTTTTGCATAACTTATGTCAATACAGTACAATACAACCAAGAAAAATACAATAAACAAAGTAAAAGCTGACAAACTGAGGAAAAACATTTGCATCTTGAGGCATCCGGTTGGCTTAGTAGGTTAAGACTCCGACTTCAGCTCAGGTCATGATCTCCTGGTTCCTGAGTTTGGGTCCCACGTCCTAGTTTGTGTTGACAGCTCAGAGGCTGGAGCTGCTTCGGACTCTGTGTGTCTCTCTCTCTCTCTCTGTCCCTCCCCCACTCATACTCTGCCTCTCTCTCTCAAAAATGAATAATAAAACATAAAAAAGATAAAAACATTTGCATCTTACACTACAAAAGGTTTAATATCCCTAATATACAGTGGGCTTTTAAAGTAGAGAATAAAATACTACCAACAACCCCATGTAGACATGTATACATACACAGACAAACAGTTCTTAAATTTTCTTGATAGAGACAAATTAAAAAAAATGACATTGAGATACTACTACTCATCTGTCAGTGACAAAAATTAAATAGTTTCACAATTGGGGTGCCTCGTGGCTCAGTCAGTTAAGCGCCCGACTTTGGCTCAGGTCATGATCTCACAGTTCATGGGTTCGAGCCCCGGATCAGGCTCTGTGCTGACAGCTCAGAGCCTGGAGCCTGTTTTGGATTCTGTGTCTCTGGCTCTCTCTGCTCTTCTCCCTCTTGTGTGGGCGTGCATGCTCTCTCTCTCTCTCTCTCCCTCTCTCTCTGTCTCAAAAATAAATAAAATATTTAAAAAAGTTTCACAATATACTATGTTAGTCTGTGTGGAAGTAGGTACTCTCACACATTGTTGCTAAGAAAGCAAGGTTCAACTTTCATGGATAGGAATTTGGCAGTCTACAGCAAAATTGCATTGGCATTAACACTTTGACCCAAGATTCAAACTTCTCAAAGTCCATCCCGAAGGTAAATTGGCAAAAATACAAAAGCTCTAAGTACAACACGATTTGTTCCTGCATTAGAAAATTTAAAACATACTTCCAAATTCAAATGTCTATACAAAACCATAATGAATGTGAGGCTATTCTTATAAATGAATGGTAAAGAAGACTTTACATTATAATAATAGATGTGAGATGCAGCAGAAACATCACTTTGAGGAAAATGCATAGACTTACTTATTTATATTATAAAAAAAAGGGAAGCTGAAGGCTGAAAATTAATGAAATAATATTCATTTTAAGTTCGAAAAAATAACAGAATAAACCCAAATAATGTAAATGGAAGGGTATATAAATGAGACAGAAAGTAATAAAATAGAAAAGGGTAACAGTAGAGAAAAATAACAAAGCCCAAGTTAGTTCTTTAAGGGAAGTAAAATAGACTAGTCTTTAGTGAAATTCATCAAGAAAAAAGAGACATCATAAATAATTATATAAGGAATAAAAGGGAAGGCATAACTACAGAGGTAGTAGGGACAGAAAAGCCACTAAGTAATAAAAATAACTTCATGCCATTATATTTAAATGGTGTACTAAAAGGATGCAATCCTAGAAAATATAATTTTCCCAAACTGATTAACCAAAAAATGGAAACTCTAATAGCTCTATAGGCATTGATTAAACACAAATTTAATCAGTTTAAAAGCCTCTCTCTCTCTCTCTCTCTCTCACACACACACACACACACACACACACACATTCACCAGGCCTCCTAATGCCTAATGCTATTACTGGCAAAATACCAAAATTTTGATGCAGATGTCATTCCACTTGTATTGAAATATCTCCAATTCATTCTATGAATGAACACTATGTTCTATCATAGAACACTATGATCTTTAATTTTTTTTAATGTTTTTTATTTATTTTTGAGAGACAGAGAGAGACAGTGCGAGCAGGGGAGGGTCAGAGAGAGAGGGAGACACAGAATCCGAAGACAGGTTCCAGGTTCTGAGCTGTCAGTACAGAGCCCCACGCGGGGCTTGAACCCGCGAACCATGAGATCATGACCTGAGCTGAAGCCAGACACTTAACTGAAACTGACTGAGCCACCCAGGCGCTCCTATGATCTATTTTTTTTGAGAGAGAGAGAGAGAGAGAGAGAGAGAGAGAGAGAGAGAGAGAGAGAGAAAGAGAGAGAGAGAGAGTGCACGCAGGCTCCATGTCCAGCATGAAGCCCAGCATGGAGCCTAATGCAGGGCTCCATCTCATAACCCTGAGATCATGATCTGAGTCAAAATCAAGAGTCAGACACTTAACTGACCGAGCCACCTAAATGCCCCAAGAGCACCATCTTAATACCAAAACCAAAGTACAAAAAAAGAAAACCATATAGGCCAGTTTTACTCAGGAATACTGATATAAAAATCCAAAAACAGTAGAAAGCATTTATCCTTCCTTCAAGTTGAAGAACCCAAGCCAAATCAAATGAAACAATTAATGTAGAGTTCCAGACAACATATCCTGAAGTGTTAAACTTTGTCAATAGTTTTAAAAATACAAGGTAGGGGTGCCTGAGTGGCTCAGTGGGTTGAGCATCCGACTTTGGCTCAGGTCATGTTCTCACAGTTTGTAGGTTTGAGCCCCACATTAGGCTTTCTGTTGTCATTACAGAGCTTGGTTTAGATGGTCTGTTTACCTCTCTCTGTCTGCCCCTCTCCCACTGGTATGTGCGCTCTCTCTCTCTCTCTCTCTCTCTCAAAAATAAAACAAAAAACTTTTTAAAATGCCAGGCAAACAAAGAGCCATGGGGGTGGATGCTAAAGAAGTTTCCATGAAGGAAATGAAATTAGAACCTAGTTGCAAAGAATAAGCCATTTTTTTTTTCTTTCTTAGTGAGGAAGTAGAAATATTCTAAGAGCTTGTACACATGAGGGGATGGTGAGGAAATCTGCCTGGCTGGAATGGATGGTATATTGGAGGGAATAGTGAGAAATGAAGTTTGAGCCCCACGTCAGGCCTTCTGTTGTCATTACAGAGCTTGCTTCAGAAGGAAAAAGGTGGGACTAGATGCTAGATGCTTAATCACTATCAATCAAGAGTGATTTCTTGAACACTTAGTATGTGACTAGGAATAGGAGACACTGGAATTGATTTTCACATCAGAGCTGGTACACAGATCCATGGATGGATGATGGTTGAATGGACAGACAGATTGATGGACAGGCAGATGAATAGGTATATTTCATTTGTAATGAATTGTCTTGGTTTTGGGGAAAATAAGATTTTAATGTTTCAGTTTACCATAAATCTAATAGCTTTTTCGGAAACTGAATTTAGTGGCAAAACAAAAAAATAAAGCAAACATGAAACCAATTCAGGAACACAGAATTTCTACATGAAAACGAAATGTAAACCAGATATTAACCTTCATCGACATCATTATCAGCTTCTTCATGTCTTTTCTCTTCGGCATCTAAATCAATTCGTTCCTCGGTACTGTTCCGAAGAGCCCAGCACAGACGATACAGCTACACAAAGACCATAGACAAGCACATTAGTGATGAGCAAATGTTTAAATAATACGATGGTACATTCATTTATTGTTTAGTGCAAGAAAATCAAATGACATCACACAGTATCTGTAACAAAGAAAAAGTCTCCTACCATAATAATTCACAAAAGCACACTAACCATTTAAAATTATTTATGTCTTAAACTCTTATAGTAGTTATTAAATACTCTTAAGTAATATTCCTTAATTTTTAAAAATGTTTATTCATTTTTGAAAGACCTAGAGAGACAGAGTGTGAGTGGGGTAGGGGCAGAAAGAGAGGAAGACAGAATCAGAAGCAGGCTCTAGGCTCAGAGCTGTCAGCACAGCCTGAACCCAAAAGCCATGAGATCATGACCTGAGTTGAAGTTGGGTGCTTAATCGACTGAGCCACTCAGGTGTCCCATCTTAAGCAATATTCTTAAAACTCTTACTTCTGGATTTATAATTTCATAAAAGTCAAATATTTATCTAACTTACATATACCCCCTGCTTCACTCATTGTCCTTATCATTCAGCTGTTATTAGCTGCATCATATTACTAGTGGTTACAAAAGTAAATAAATGTTTAAAAAAAATAAAATATTTTTTTAGCTCCATTTCTGGATCCCTCATGTTTAGATAGTATCTATGTACTACTATTAAGTTCTGATAACAATTTGTGCTCTTTTATACCCATTTTCCAGCCAACCTCCAAGCTTTTGTCAACTGTATCATTATTTTAAAACGGTTATCAGCTTTATAGAATTGAATTGTTTCCTATAAATGTGATTAATATTTCCATGTTTGTATGTTGACTAAATATTTAAGAATAGCAATTTATGCTATTATGTAACTTTTTTTCTATGCCATAGACCCAAGACATGTGATTGGACACAATGAACGAATATCAGCCATCGGTCATTCTAAGGAAAGGGTTCCAAGTGTCAACTGGGTTTCAAAATTATAACTAATCATATGCCCAAAGTCATGCTTCGTTTTAATTGGCCTCATATTTGACTAATGACTTTCTTGTACAGATATACTAGAATTTATAATTGGCTTTTTAAAATTTATTTTTGGCATAACAAGCATATGCTTCCACCTTACCACTAAGATTCCTAATTACACCTTCATAAGGTTCTTAATCTTAACCTTTCTTATACAGTATCTACTTTCTTGCTGAAATCCTTTTACTGGGGCTCCTTGAATTTTTGTTCTAACTTGGACAAGGTACTTTTTAGTATTGCAAAAAAAGTATCATGCTGAGATTTCTTTTTACTGCACTGCTAGGTTAGATCCACAACACTACTCACGACTTTCTCTGATGTGACTATTGATACTTATCAGTCTATATTGAAAATTCAAACCTCACAGTATATTTATGAAACATAAACATAAATGTTCTTATTGGTCCTTTACACACATTTAAAAAATAATAATTATGGTTATTTTTATTGCCAAAAAGCTTAATATTTATATTTCTTTGAAAAATGTAATATATATTCTAGTGGGTTTTTTTTTCATTCAACTCCCAATATTCAACACAAATATTTAATTTGACTTCTGGTGACATGTCTTTGATAAAGTAATTTAAACCATTCTGTATTTCAGGTTTCCCCATCCATGAATAATATTTACTACTTTCTAAGGGGATATGCAAATAGATATTGCTTCAAAGACTGAGTGATAAATGCAAAATAAATAAAAGTTATGCATGTTAGTAATACATTCAAATAGTGTTAGTATATAAGCAATATTTAAGTTAAAAATGACTAATATTTGCTGCTCCTCTATAGTGTTTCCCCTAGCGATACCTTTTATTGAAAGTTTCTGGTGTATATGCTTTAAGGTATTTTTTCCATTGTTAGACAAATGTGTGTGTGTGTGTGTGTGTGTGTGTTTTATTTTCAAAAAGTGATATTATATAATACTATATTATTCTGCAAGTTTTTCCTTACTTAGCCATATCATGGACATTTAAAAAAGCAAATGATAGAGCTCCTCAGGTTTTTGAACAACTGCATGATATTTAGTGCACTACTGTGTATCCATCTCACTAGCAATGGAAATTTGGGTTGTCTCCATCTTTTTCTACTAGAAACATTTTGCAGAGAAAATCTTTATACATATGTTTTTCCTACTTGTGTAAGTATTTCTACACAATAAATTCCTAGAAATGGGATAGTTGGTTCATAAGGTATGAGAATTTTAATTTTAATTGATACATATTCCCTAATCATCCTCCTACAAATTATCAAATTCATACATTACCAATGATTTTGAAGAGTGGACATTTTCCAACATCCTTACCAACATTAGACATATTCATATTAAACCTTTTTGCCAATTTGAAAGGCATCTCATTCTATTTCTTTTTCCAACCACCTGGTATTATGTACTTTTTATTTTTTAAAATCTCTATTGGTGTTTGTATTGTACATGAAATTCTACTCATCCCCAAATAGTCCCAGCCCAGATGACAGCTCTTCTGTGAAGTCTCTTCCAATCTCTTAAGCAACAATGGTAACTCTCTTCCTGCTATCTTATAAAAAGATAAAGATTTATCTCCCAAGTGCATTGTGAAGTTTTTTGAGGATGAAGCCCATTTCCTAATACTCTGGAAGGCAAAGAACTCTTATTTATTTACTTATTTAGAGAAAGAGGGGAGAAGGGCAGAGGGAGGGAGCGAGGGAGCGAGCGAGAGAGAGAGAGAGAGAGAGAGAGAGCAGAGAGAGAGAGAGAGAGAGAGAGAGAGAATCCCAAGCAGGCTCCATGCCCAGTGCAGAGACTGACACAGAGCTTGATCTCATGACCCTGGGATCATGACCTGAGCCCAAATCAAGAATTGGTCACTTAGCTGACTGAGCTACCCAGGCGCCCCAAGAATTCTTGTTTTAAAATGTTTATTCTTCCAATCCATGAGCATGTAGCGGCACTTTCTACAATAGCCAAATCATGGAAAGAGCCTAAATGTCCCTCAACTGATGAATGGATCAAGAAGATGTGGTATATATGCACAATGGAGTATTACATGACAATGAGGAAGAATGATATATGGCCATTTGTAGCAAAGTGGATGGACCTTGAGGGTGTCATGCTAAATGAAATAAGTCAGGCAGAGAAAGATAGATAACATATGTTTGCATTCATAGGTCTAACAGGAGAGACCTGGCAGGGGACCATGGGGAGAGGAAGGGGGAAAGAGAGTGGGGGAGAGTGAGGGACACAGATCAAGGGAGACTACTGAATACTGAAAACGAACCATGAACTGAAGGGGGAGGGGGAGAGTGGGAGGGGGTGATGGTCATGGTGGGGGGCACTTGTGGGGAGAAGCACTGGGTGTTATATGGAAACCAATTTGACAATAAATTATTTAAAAAAAAAACAAATAAAATGAGTACTCACATGTACGTCAGGAATGGGTTTTGTTAACAGGGAAATTCCCAAGATGACTAGTATGGAAACAAAAAAAAGGATAATGGCAAAGTACAGATAGTGCACTCCACAGATGACCTTGGGACAGTTGCTGGCAGCCAAGCAACTTCCTGTTCCATAGGCAAACTCTGCAATCATGCGAATGAGACCAATCACAAGTCCAACAACTAGACCCCAGAAGGCTCCCTGCAAAAGAAACAAGAATAAAACCAGAGTATCTAGAAAAGATGAAAGCTCATTTGAGTAGGTAATAATCATCATCCTGCCTACTTTCTCCACTGAGAACCAATAATGGCTAACCTTGAGTACAAAGTCATGAAAACAAGGAAAAGGTACAAATACATGTGTATATTAGTGATCCTGAAATTTCATTGCATTAGATACTACTCCAGGACACTACTGTATTCTCTGCTGCAAGCTTATTTCAATTTTATTTTATATATAGATTTTAAAAGTTGTGACTTATTTTATAGAATAAACAGAACTATGGATTAGTTACATAATTTACAGAGTTGATATAAGATAGTTATGATAGCTCTATTAGGCTTTTGGCAATTAAAAACATCTATTTTCTCTGAGAAGCTGGTGGGGTTGGAAACGTGTTCCTTATTCCTCTGATCAAGATATTATGTTCAGGGGAAATGATATTGCATAGAAATTAAAAGCATAAGCTTTAGTTGGAGGAAGACCTGGGTCTGACTCCCAAAATACCACTTATAATATTAAATAACATTTGAAAAGCACATATATCCTCTCTGTACTTATTCTTCATTTCAAAATTATAATTAACAGCTAGAAACAATTAAGGAATTAAATGATCATGATCCAAAATAACCAGTTACATATATTATAATAGAAATTAACATATTTTTAATTGTTTTTAATTGTTACTAGAGTGGGAGGTTTTCTTCTAAGCACTTCACATTAAAATATATCCCTTTTGGGACACTTGGGTGGCTCAGTTGAGCGTCCAACTTTGGCTCAGGTCATGATCTCAAAGTTTGTGGGTTTGAGACCTGTGTTGGGCTCTGTGCTAACAGCTCAGAGCCTGGAGCCTTGCTTCATATTCAGTTTCTCCCTCTCTCTCTACTCCTCCCCTGCTCATGCTTTCTCTCACTCTAACTTTCAAAAATAAGTAAACATAAAAAAATTAAAATAAATCCCTTTTAATCCTTAAAGCAATCCTATAAGGTAGGAACTGTGATTATCTTCATTCTACACGGAATCAAAGGTTTTGCTTAAGATCACAATGATATAAAATGGTAGAGCCAGGATTGGATTCTGTTACTCCAAAACTTGTGTTCCTTAGCACTGTGTCATATATGTATATAATACTTTGTAAAAAATATATGGACTGTACTATAAGCATGCCCCATGTATTTTTACACCTTAATGTATTTACACAGGAATTATAACTGACTACAATTAAAATTGAGATGGGCTTTGAGTTGTATAAACAGGGTGAAAAAATGCATCTTCCTACCAGTGAAAGAAATAAAATATTCTTACTCCAGCAGCAAAGAAGTTTTCTGATTTTTACTTACCTGTTCATTGACTCTTTTACAGAAGATGGCAAGCAGGAAGACAGCTCCAATTGGAGGCCCAAGATAGCTAGAAATTGATTCTATATAATGGAATAGTTGTCCATTTTGAGATACTTGCACTAATGGGACCCACAAAATGCTGATGACAATTAATAGAATGATAAATAGCCTGGGGAGAGAGAAAAATGATTTAAATATTAAACAAAAGCATTATAGGTACTTCCATTGTGCTTTAAAGTTCTTGATTCTTGTGGCTATTCATTGACTTTCCAAATAAAATCATACTCTTTGACCTCACATGAAGCCATGGCATGTTTAATGACCAAAGGTTAGTAAAATGCCAATAAAGCAATTGCTTCTCTGTAATTAGTAGTAATAGCTTCAACTAGAAAGCTAAATAACCATTCATAAAACAGTTCAAATGTCAGCAATTGTTAATAATTCTCTAGTGCAATTTATGTAATATGGCGATTAGGAAGAAACACCACACTATTTCTACGAGTAAGTAATTGTTTGTATGATAAAGAAAACAGATCCCCATTCTGATCCTTTTTTTCCCTAGCTTGAGAGAAACTACGTCAGTTTGCACAGGTTAGAATTAAAATATCCTTTATCCTAGAATGCTGAGTGAGTTGACCAGAAATGCTAATTTGTGCATTTTACTACTTGAGTACTCTGGCAGGTAGAAGGAGTTAGTAAAAAACCTTTTAAAAGTCCTGGGGTGCAGGGAGAATGACTAATGATAAGCTTAATATCTGTACTTATTGTGTGAATAAACAAATATAACTTACTGGACTGTCTGTGAAAGGTCATTACTTCTCTGTGCTCACCTGAAACAGGGAGGTGGGGGCTGGGAGAAATGGGGGACAGGCATTTGGGCAGGAGACTGAGGCACAAGTGTCTCACTGAAAGTCTGCAAAACTTCTGCAACCTTGTACTAATTAAATGTGATAAACCACAGAAAGTCTGAGCATGATGCCTAGAGTATAGTAAGGATTCAATAAATAATACCCATGGTCCTTGTTCTCCTTGTTACCATCATTGGAAAGCAAGACATGTACATCCCTTGCTTGCTTATCTTCAGTTGTTTTCTATCGAATGTGGAATAAAATCCAAAGTCTTGTTATGGCTTAAATGGTCCTACATAATTTCATCTCTAGCTATCTTTCAGATCATGTTTCTTATCACTCTTCCACTCACTCATATGTGCCAACCTCACTCTTGCTGTCCTCAAATACACCACACACATGACTTTTGTAAGAATTCAGCACTTACTGTTCCATCCTGACAGAGCCACAGGGCTCACTCCCACACTTCCTTCAGGGCTGTGCTTGAAGGCCACCTTCCCAGAAAGGACTCCCTGAACACCTGTCTTAAGTATCCCCGATCTTTAATCCCACTTTAATTTTCTTTCTGGCACTTTTGTCATCAGATTATAGAACATATTTATTTATTGTCTATCTTGCCAAAAAAAGCATAAATCCCACAAAGCAGGAAATTAGTTTTTACATATATGTCCTTTTGCATATTTGTATTCTGGGACATATTTAGCTTTTAATGAGAGAGAGAGAGAGAGAGAGAGAGAGAGAGAGAGAGAGAGAGAAGCTCATTAATTTAAAATTGAGACTTAAAGGGCATTTATTCCCAATGTCATATACCTCTTGCTGGACTTCTGCATCATGGGCTTACTGAATTCAGGTCCAACACTTTCTCTACCACAGAAACAAAGATGCTTTACTGTTCTTCCTGTCTTATAGCATCTAGAGTCAAGATCTGGACCAAGTGAGCTCTTGGAATTTAACTTGCACATGCCTAATTTACTAAATGATTGTTACTGTCTTCAGCAAAGCAGTACCTTTTATATAGATAGTTTCTATTGATACTCCATTTCTTTAAAAAATTTTTTTTAACATTTATTTAGTTTTGAGAGATGGAGAGAGACAGAGCATGAGCAGGGGAGGGGCAGAGAGAGAGGGAGACACAGAATCCAAAGCAGGCTCCAGGCTCTGAGCTGTCAGCACAGAGCCTGACGTGGGGCTTGAACTGAAGACAGATGCTTAACCGACTGAGTCACCCAGGTGCCCCCTCTTGATACTGCATCTCTTAATGAGCGCAGTTGATAAACTGCTGTGTAGTGGTGTGTGGATAACTTAATCTGTGACTTCCTTCATGAGATATACATGGAAACTTCCAGAGACTGCTTTAACCTATCAGAGTAGGTGGAAACTTTATACCCCATGAAAACCACTGAAGTTTCATGAAGGTATGGTTGGAAGAGAGTGTTAGCGGAGAAAGAAATAAGAGACAATCAGAGGCATTTGAAAATCCTTAAAAACAACTATTTCAAGGTATGGCTCTAGGGCACCTGGGTGGCTCAGTTGGTTGAGCGTCTGACTTCGGCTCAGGTCTGATCTCACCGTTCATGAGTTCCAGTCCTGCATCAGACTCTGTGTTAACAGCTCACAGAGCCTGGTGCCTGCTTCAGATTCTGTGTCTTCCTCTCTCTCTGACCCTCCCCCATTCACACTCTGTGACTCTCTTTCTCAAAAATAAATAAACATTAAAAAAAAGTATGGCCCTGAGTTTTCTATCTGGAAAGGAATAAAGTTGTATTAAATATCTTCTTAATGTCCCTTTCCCACTTTAGAATTCTATGATTCATTTCACTAAAACCAAGGATGAGAAAATTCTAGTTTGCTTGTATTTCTGAGCTTTCTAGATAAATTTTTAGACAGAAACCAGGATGTTCTCACCGTCCTGTTATAAGAAGCTCTTTATCTGATGCCTGTTTTCTAATCTTGGTGTACAGGTCCATGGTAAAGAGGGTGCTAGCACTGTTGAAGATGGAGGTCATGGAGCTCATGAGAGAGGCCAACATGACTGACAGCATCAGACCTCGAAGTCCTGGGGCCAGATGAAAGTGCAAACATTAGTTAGGAATTGGACTCCATGATTCACAAGGGCTTGCCAAACCAGAGTCATTCAAAAGTGTCACCTGGAACATTTACCAACTGATGTGCCTGTCAACACATATCATCATGTAGCATTTCCTGCAAATTTCCTGGTGATTTGAGAATGATCCAGTACAGAACTTTAGTTATAAATATAAACTTAGAGATCATTAGCCAGAATCTAAATTTGGGAGAAAGGAAACAATGTTGTACCATCTTTCTTTGGGGGGAATCTCTTGGATTCCTGAAGACTTAAAGAAGTGGAGAGGGAAAAGCCTAATAAGTTGTTCTGTTGAAGAAGTTTTTGTTGGGCAAAACAAAGAGTTATGATATTCGTCCTCCAGTTCCCTCTGCTTATTAGTAATGCCCCTAAAGCTCCTAGGACAAAGTATGGAATGAGACTGTTGGGGGATTTCACTTGCAGGTCATACTCACTTCTTTCTGACAATGCTCATGTGTGTCAGGGAGGAGAAAGATTGAAGAAGTATTAGCTGACCTTTGATGGGTCTAAGGTATAAAATCACCTGATTGTTCCTGAGTCCCATACTCTGCTCTGTTACTGACCAACACAGATCACCTTCTAGCATCCTAATAATTCGCTTTTTCCACATGTGTAATTTATTTTATATCTCATGAAATAAGAATGTGAGTTCCAAGGTATAGGGGATCTTTTGCTTATTTCACTGATGTTTTCTAAGCACGAGGGCACTGTCTGGCACATAGTACACACTCAGTAAATAGTTGTAAATTAAATAGATTGAGGTGTATTGTTTGCGTATAACTGGTCTAGAGAAAGCAGGATAAACAGTTAACATCTAGTTTTCTGAGTTAATAAGTTTGTGTTTATGCAACTCTTTTTTTTGACAAATAAATCACTTTAGATTCTTTTGATTGCCTTGTAAGACAATCTTGATTCTAAAGTAGTAAAGATTCTTCCAATAGGAATATATTTGATTCATCTCTGTATTCCTCAGGCTCAGCACAGGACTGGTAGCCTATGGACAGTTCTCAAGAAATGTCTGATGAAGACAATTGAATTCATGGAAGTTAGGATTATCAAGGATTATGCCATAATCCTTCCTAATGGCCCATTTATAGACTAGGTCTCTGAGGCAGTCCCAGTATGAGTGTTTTTTTTCCAGCTTTTTGAGGTATGATTGACAAATAACAATATTATATAGGTAAGGTATATAATGTGATGTTCTGCTATATGGCTACACTGTGAAGTGATTACCATAACCAAACTAGTTAATATAACCATCACCTCACATAATTATAGTTTTCTTGTTTTTTGATGGGAATACTTGAGATCTATTCTATTAGCAAATTTTAAACATAGATTCTTATTAACTATATCTCCCTGGTGTACATTAGTTCTCCAGAACGTATTCATCTTATAACTGAAAGGTTGTACCCATTGTAATCTTCCCATTTTCCCCACCCCCCGTTCCTGGAAACCACCATTGTACTCTCTGCTGGTATGAGTTCCACTTGTTTAGATTCCACATGTAAGCGACATTGTGTGCTTTTTGTCATTCTGTATCTGGCTTATCTCACTTCGCATAATGTCTTCTAGGTTCATCTATGTTGTTGCACGTGGCAGGTTTTTATTTTTTTAAAGGCTGACTAATATTCCATTATCTATACCTATAAATGCCTATCTATCTATCTATCTATCTATCTATCTATCTATCTATTTATCATTTATCTATCTATCATCTATCTAGCATCACATTTTCTCCATTCATTTGAGGGTGTACATTTTCTTACCATCAGGCATCAGTTCCAGCACCATCACTGGGTAGGCATAGTTACTACAGCCGACTTCAGTGCCACAATGTTTCACACATTCAGAAGGTACAACACAGGCCACCTTCTCTGAAGGAGGATTCAGATAAATGGGTTCAGTGAGTGGGGCCCAAACACGTAAGATCTACAACCATTGGACATAGAGACAAGTTGTAAGATGATAGGTGAGACGAAAGACATTTGCTGGGAAATTGGAGATTCAGCCTTGAACTCCATACCATAGATATGGTCCCTCTTCACCCAGAATATGAGTTCGTATATGGTCCACTTCACCCAGGATATGGACCTCCCCTTGCACTGACCTAAGGGGCAGGGTTCTTCTTTGGGATGTGGCTCAGTTAGTGCATTAGAGCAATAAGGGGGGGATCTGATTCCATCCTCCAGAAAAGCTGCAAAAGCATAAGTTCTCCCAGAGACACAGAACTCCAGAAATGAAACAACCACAAAAGCAACATCAATATGGAAATTAGTTCTGTGTCCAGTCATTTAGTTCAGTGTTTTCTACCTACATGTATGATCATTATTGGGGTGATCGCTCATGTGGGGTGAAGAGGGAGTTGTACAATACCTTGAGGATTATTTTTACTTAAACAATACTATGACAACAGATAGCAAAAAATGATTAAAAAATCCCATAGAATACTAACACATTAATACATTAGCTTCTTTTAGTTTTTTATTCCTTTCTAATCTTTTTCCAGAGAGAAGGCGTTTTTGTAAAACTATGGCAATTGTTGAGATAATATTTTATAGTTTGCTTTTTTACCCTTAAACATAATAACTTTGGCATTTGACCAAAATTTGAGAAAGCCTTCAGTCCTTATGTGTAATTTTTCATAAAGGTGGTATATAATAATTTCTTTAGCCATTCCTTATTAGTTGGATATATATGTGTCAAATATGCCAAACTTTCCTGCTTCTTACACTGCAAAATCTGTTCTCTTCACTTGGAATTATGTTTTTTTTCTTCTGTTTTTTATTTATTTTAGAGAGACAGCAGGGGAGGATCAGAGAGAGAGGGAGACACAGAATCTGAAACAGGTTCCAGGCTCTGAGCTAGCTGTCAGCACAGAGCCTGACATGGGGCTTGAACCCACAAACTGTGAGATCATGACCTGAGCCAAAGCCGAACCCTTAACCGACTGAGCCACCCAGGCGCCCCCTGGAATTGTGTTTTAACTTCCATACATAATGGGTTTTCTAGATCATCAAGGTTTTAATACATATTAAAACCAGTACTCAGTTTTTAAAAAGATATTTACTTTTTGAGAGAGAAAGAGAGAGAGAGAGAGAGAGAGAGAGAGAGAGAGAGAGAAACAGAGCACGAGTGGGGGAGGGGCAGAGATAGAGAGGGAGACACAGAATCTGAAACAGGCTCTAGGCTCTGCACTATCAGCACAGAGCCTGATGCAGGGCTCGAACCCACAAGCTGTGAGATCATGACCTGAGCTGAAGTCAGACACTTAGCCGACTAAGCCAACCAGGCGCCCCTTAAAACCAGTACTCGGAATTCAAGCATACAAGAAAGATTTATGAATCAATGGCTTGCCTGTGTATAGGATGCGGCTGATCATTCCTGGCATCACCATGAGGAACATGGGCAGCAGCTTCAGGTACCCACACATGATGCAAGCAGCTTTCACATGAGACATGTTCTTGCCTGATAGGCAGCGCTGCACAATAACCTGAGAACAAACATGACATAGTCATGAAGAAGCTAGAGGATAACTTCAAAGAAGGAGAGTGCCTCTTTTCAGGGATTAATGTTACAATAAGATATGGGGTCATGAGTAGTGAAAAATAATGGGTTTCAGAGTAAAATCAGAACTCAAATCCCTGCTCCTCTTACATGAGTATTTGACTTTTGAGACCCAGGTTTCTCATTTCTAAAAGAGTTATCTTTTGTAGGATATTTTGAATGTTTGGTATTATGTCTGTAAGACTCTTGGTACATAAAAGTCAATAAACATCACTACTATTAAAATGTTTACAGATTCTAGGCTGCATTGCAACAATGACCATGCATTTGGCCAGGTACAAAGCTGTCACTAGTGATCTTTGCCACAAGTTGTGTGTTTATGTTATGCCTTTAGTGTTGTAGGCACCAAATAAGCCACATACTCATCAGTATCTCCCTACTGTTAGGGATCAATTGTCCATTTAGAAAATTAAGCCCATTGCCATAGAAACAACAGTCAGGCAGCTATCAGAAGAAAACCTTGAGATATTCATCTCTAGATATGAATCAGTTATAAATCAAATATTGTGGTCCTGGGAAATTCAATGCATATAATTTCATAATTTCTACTTAAGTTGTGTAATCTCTTGACTAAGAATTTTCTAGTAAAGTAGAATTTTTACCCATAATGCCATTGCTTCTTGACATTTTTTCTTCTCAATGAATGTCAGAATATAGTGATGACTTTTTCTACTTACTTCTCTTTGGAGAGACAAATCTTTTAGGGATAGTCACAGTGTCATTCAGGGCTGGGGGAAGAGGTGCCAACCTTAGACAGAGGGCTTGAAGCAGAAAGTTGGAGGGACAATACAAATTATATGTAAAACAGGGGAGTCCTGTCAGCAAGTAAACAGGGTCTGAGTATTATATCTAAGGGGGACGATGAGGCCACCTATGTATAGGAGATGTCAGGTGGTCAGTGGCAAAATATAAATAATAAAGATGTTTGCAGAAATCAATGAAAGAAACATTCTTTGGGAGATATGTTGAGAAAATCAGTTTACTATATAGAAAAAAAGAAAACATCTCACAGTGACACAAGTGACCATTGATCCAAGATGGCTTAAAAATGTGAAGTTATAAGTTTGAGTTGACAGGAACTATTTGGGATGAAGAAAACTTCAAAAAGGAAAACAAAAACAAATTTGAATGCTATGAAAAGGAACATAAAGAAAACCAAAAATAAGGTCTTGGGAGTTATAAACACAAAGGCAGAAAAACTGAAGGATAATATTGAGCTAATCTCCTAGAAAGTAGAGCAAGAAAAAGAAAAAAAACCCCAAGAGATGGAAGATGTGGAGGAAAGATAAGAACACTAGAAAACTAGTTGAGGAAGACCAACCCCCAAAATGGAAGTTCTTCAAAGGAAAACAAAGTGCAAGAAATCAAAGAATTGCCCCAATTCATTAAAACATCCATTGCCAGATTAAACTGGTTTACAGTGGCCCATCACAGTGAAGCATATCATGTGAAATTTCACAACACTGAGGACAAAGGAACAAGAATAACTTCAAGCTTTTCAACAGTAGTGGTGGAAGTCAGAAGATGATGACTTAATTTATGGGTGGAAAATTATTTCCAGCCTAGAAATATTTACATGGACAGAGGATAAATTTAAGAAAAGTTGGAGTGAAGCCATTTTCAAACATGAAGACGAATTCACAATCAATTTATCTCCTGTTTCTTTCAAAAACTTATGGGAGAATTCAATTGCCATGAAGGAAGAGATAAATCAAGAGGTAAGATGATATGGGATAATGGAGTTAAGAGATATAACCCCAGGATGAGGCAAAGAGAACCCCAAATATGGTAGTAAAGGGAGTCCTGGATTAGGATGGGCACCAGGCACAGAGAACAATCCAGCAGTTCATGAGAGACCAAAGGTTTTAAGAGAAAATGAGAAAAATAGTTGGTAGGATATTTGTTGTGCTTGCAAGTACACATCAAGGAGATTTAGGCAATCTGCAGAGGGTTTGGCACTTAATGAGTAATAATTTCCAAGAAAATTTAAAACACAAAAAAAAAGAATTATTTATTCTAGAGAAACGAAAAAGCTAAGGAAAAATTAATCAGAGAATATCATTTGGCTCAGCTGTGGATTATATTTACGTAGTCGCAAATATGGCAGCACTGAATGCCATATTTGTGAAATAGTTTCACACCAAAATTGTGAAATAATTTTACTAGATGATGGAGAATTGAAGATAAAAAAATTGAAAGAGCTAAGGGTGCCTGGGTGGTTCAGTCAGTTAAGTGTCCGACTTTGGCTCAGGTCATGATCTCCCAGTTTGTGAATTTGAGACCCGTGTTGGGCTCTGTGCTTACAGCTTGGAGCCTGGAGTCGGCTTCAGATTCCATGTGTCCATCTCTCTCTGCCATTTTCCTGCTCACACTCTGTCTGTCTGTCTCTCTCTCAAAAATAAATAATAAAAACATTTTTAAAATTTTAAAAATTGAAATAACTAACTCCTCATCTCTCATTATTGGAAGCCAGTGTAGAAATCCTAAAACTGGATAACCAAAAGGGAGCAATACAAACATTTATTTAAATCACCTGGGGATCAAATTTACAAGCAAATTCTGATTCAGTGGGTTTGGGCAACATTTGAGAGCATTTATTTCTGATGAGCTCCAAGGTGACCTGCACTCCAATGGCACACAGGCTATGCATTGAGTACAAGGATTTAGAGAAGAGAAATACATACAAAGATACCTAACTTTGAAGGGGTCAATGTTTGCTTTTGAGAGACAAGAAATGAGCAGAGAGCAAGACACCAGACAATTATTTTTCATAACAAGCCTTGTAGAAGTGTTTGATTCTTAAAATGATGTGTGTTTGTGCACATGTATGTGTATATATGTGTACAAAATAGAAACTAGATGCTTTTCTATAAGAAAAAAACAACAACATAAACATATATAGACACCACACACATACTTCACCTGATCTGTGCACCAGTACCACACAGCCACAATGGTCATTCCAAATATCATTCCTGGCCATGGAATATCTCCGGTGACAGCATCTCGGAATATGTGAAAGGAGTCAGCCTGAGGAGTGTAGCACTTTGGGCTGATTGTGAGGTTGTCCCCTTCAACTATGGATGGGATGGCATTCATGTACTTCTCTGTAAAACTCTCATAGCCTCCCACTTCAGCAAATGCTGCAAAGGTATTGGATACAATGAAATGTTTCACACAAATCTAAGACACCTGGTGTTCATAATTATTCCTTTGTGGTTGAAATGTCCAATCATCTCTAATCAGCCTACTCAAATCCTTAGTGTTCTAAGAGGACCCATGTCTTTCTAACACCTCCATTGGCATTGGGAATGCTATCATGCTTTCATAATGTATACGAAGCAAATCACCTTTTAACCTTTATTCTTATTTTTCTTGAAAAATTTTATTTAGTGTCTATGCTTATGGTAAAATAAAAATTGTTATCCAACAGATTGATATTGATATCTCACAACCATCGAAAACAGAGATAAACATGAACGTGAGGTAACAGGGTGAGCCTAACAGAATTAGCCATCTAGAAGCCCTTACTCCTCTGAATGGACCAGAAACAATAGTCTCTCTTCCTGATACAAAGCCTGGCCCTTCTGATTTAATGCACAGTCTGTTTTTTGGTGCAATACAGACTATATTCTATGTTACAACAAAAAACGGGAAGATAAGGAGCAGAAATTAGATGCAGCAGATTATGTATAGTGAGGTGAAATGGTGAGACTCAGCCTGCTGATGGTCTGGAAAGGCAAGACAGGTGAAGAAAAGAACCATATTGAGAGGGTCCGGGTGGTCAGTCAGTTGAGTGTCTGACTCTTGATTTCAGTGAAGGCCATGATCTCAGAGTTTGTGGGATCGAGCCCCTCATCAGGCTCTGTGCTGACAGTGTGGAGTCTGCTTGGAATTCTCTCTCTACCCCTCTCTTTCTCTCTCAAAATAAACAAACAAACAAAATTAACTGAAAAAAATGATAATGGATGGAAATCCTAGAAAGAAGAAGGATGAGCCCAGACATTTCGGCCCACTTAGTATAGGTTCAAATAGTGCAAAATTCATCTGAGTATCATACATCTGTAGAGTTGAGGTTGACATTAATTTACTTTTTCATTACTTATTCCATTTAGCATCAAAAATGTTTGTATGTGCCAAACATTGTTATGGGATTATGTGCGAAATGAATGTGCAAGGCAGGAACTCAATACAATGGAGGATACAGACAATACAAAAAAATTGTTCTGTTAAGGGGAATATGGTTTGTAACAACAATCCATGAAGAATGCTAGGAGATGAGAGAGTCCACCCTCTTCATCGTAAGGATGGGAGAAGGCTTAGAGAGGTTGATGCCAGAGGTCCGTCAGCAAAGCCAGACACCAAAGAGCCATAAATAAGAATATCATAAAAGTCCTGGCTAACCAAATAGAAAGTTTGCAAAGAATTTGTCCTAGCAGTGGTCTCTGAAGCAGCACTGTATAATAGAACTTTTAGTAACACTAGGACTATTCTATATCTGTGCTGTCCAATATGAAAACTACTAGTCATATATTGAGCACTTGAAATATGGCTAGGCAAATGAGAAACTAAATTTTAAATTTTGATCAATTTACTTTTTATTGTTTTATATATTTAAATAGCCATATGTGACCAATCACATTCATTTTGTGTCAAAATCATCAACTCTTTTTTGTGCATGTCTTGTCTTTGCAGCTCTATCAGTTTTCGCTTCATGTTATCTTCAAGCTATGTGATTAGGTTCTTGCATATTCACAATTGTATTCAGTACAGTTGAGAGGGTAGAATATGGTGACTGCAGGGCAGGAGAGAGATGAAAATACACTTATATTTATCTAAATCCTTTTTGTTGTATGCATGGATTTCCTGTTCAAAGCTAAATAACTAGCATAATAAAAGAAAACAAAAATAGGCAAGCTATAAATTAAATTTATCAATAATGTTTGCTGCATGACTTAAGAGAAAGAACTGATACTAATCAGGAAAATCCAAACTGTGTTTGTATATTCTAACAATAGAGGGGGTAACATACTTTTATAATTTCCATCTGAAACAGTCACAGTGAAGTTAATAGTCATTTGTCTTAAACTGTTTTTACTACTTAATACTTCATTTTAAGAAGATTCTACATAAATGGTTTATGTGCATTGAATCCAATGCACCAATATTTGTGTAAAATTATCAACCCAGTGACACTGATTTTGTCTATTCTAAACACAAACATATTAAGATTAAAACTGAGTAATAATTTTTTATTTTTTATTTTTATTTCTTTAAACTTTTTTATTTTTTAAATGTTTTTATTTATTTTAGAGAGAGAGAGAGGGAGAGAAATAGTGTGAGCAGGGGAAGGCCAGAGAGAGACGGAGACACAGAATCCGAAGAGAAGCTCCAGGTTCTGAGCTGGCTGTCAGCACTTAGACCCTGATGCCGGGCTCGAACCCATGAACCGTGAGATCATGACCTGAGCTAAAGTCGATGCTTAACCGACTGAGCCACCTAGGAGCACGAGTAATAATTTTTTAAAGGAAGTAAAATTTTTATCCCCTATTATCTCACGCTGAGATAGTACAACAGAAAAAAGGCAGATGTTTCAATGATGTGAATTACACATGTGTTGAAAAGTGTGGCTAGGTAGAACAGGAAGGCAGCAGTAGGAGCAGATGGACTGAGCAGAAACAAAGCTCATGATTTCCATACCTAGAGTACTGTTCTCACTGTCATCACTTACCATACCCCATGAGAATAAAGGAACCTATCAGCATGATGATGGTCTGGAGGGTGTCTGTGTAAATAACTGAGGCCAAGCCCCCTGTGGAAAGAAAGAAAAGAATCAGAACATTTTCTCCCTGTGCCCTCATATCTTTGTCTTCACCTTTAGATTTTCCTCAAACCAAATCCTAGAAACTCAGCAGAGAATATTTGAAAAGTTCTTGGCTGGACCAGAACTCCTCTTGGCATCATTATTTCCTTAGTACTTATGTGCCACATTAACCTTCTAGTCTCCCTTGCCTTGTCTTGACTTAAAGTTTCTATGAATTATACTGGAATTCCACCCTCATGTGTTTTTTTGATATTAAATAGCAGAAAAGGCACTATCATATAGCCTGCAAATAGTAAAAGTTTTACTTCTTCCTCACAGACGTGGATGCCTTTTATATGTTTTCAATGTCTGATTGCTGTGGCTAGGACTTCCAGTACTATGTTGAATAAAAGTGGCAAGGGTGGACATCCTTGTCTTGTTCCTGACCTTGGGGAGAAATCTCTCAGTTTTTCCCCATTGAGTGTGACATTTGCTGTGGGTTTTTCACATATGGCATTCATTATGTTGAAGTATGATTCCTCTAAACCTACTTTGTTGAGAGCTATCATCAAGAGTGGATGTTGTACTTTGCAAAATGCTTTTTCTGCATCTATTAAAATTATCACATGGTTTTATACTTTCTTTTATTGATGTGATGTATCATATTGATTGATTTGAGGATATTGAGCCACACTTGCAACCCCAAAATAAACCCCAATTAATTGTTGTGAATGATTTTTAAAAATATATTGTTGGATTCGGTTTGCTTGTATTTGTTGCAGATCTTTGCATTTATGCTCATCAGATATATTGGCCTAAAATTCTGTTTAAAAAATTTTTTTAATATAGTTTATTTATTTTCAAGACAGAGAGAGACAGAGTATGAGTGAGGGAGGAGCCGAGAGAGAGGGAGACACAGAATCTGAGACAGGCTCCAGGTTCTGAACTTTCAGCACAGAGCCTGATGCGGGGCTCGAACCCACGAACTGTGAGATCATGACCTGAATTGAAGCTGGATGTTTAACTGACAGAGCCACCCAGGCGACCCTAAAATTCTGTTTTTTGTTTTTGTTTGTTTTTGGGTTTTTTTGGTAATGTCTTTATCTGGGTTTTGGTGTCAGGATGATACTGGTCTGAGAGGATGAACTTGGAATCCTTCTTTTATTCTTTGAAATAGTTTGGGAAGAATAGTTATCAACTGTTATTTAAATGCTTGGTAGATTTTGCTTGTGAAGCTATCTGGTCCTGGACTTTTATTTGTTGGGAGTTTTTTGATTACTGATTCAATTTTATAGCTGGTAATTGGTCTGTTCAAATTTTCTATTTCTTTCTGCTTCAGTTTTGGTTGTTTATATGTTTCTAGGAATTTATCCATTTCTTCTAAGTTGTCTAATTTGTTGGCATATAGTTTTTCATAATGTTCTCTTACAATCGTTTGTATATCTGTGGTCTTGGTTGTTATTTTTCCTTTTTTGTTTGTGATTTTGTTTACTTGAGTGCTCTCTTTCTCTCTCTCTCTCTCTCTCTCTCATGAGTCTGGCTAGAGGTTGATCTATTTTGTTAATTTTTTGAGAGAACCAGATCCTCATTTCTTTGAGGTGTTCTTCTTCTTTTTTTTTTTTATCATTTATTTCTCTTGTAATCTTTACTATTTCCTTCCTTTTGCTGGTTTGGAGTTTTGTTTGTTCTTCTTTTTGTAGGTCATTTAGATGTAAGGTTAGATTGTTTGAGATTTTTTGGCTTCTTGAGGTAGGCCTATAATGCTATTTACTTCCCTCTTACAGCTGCTTTTCCTGCATCCCAAAGGTTTTGGACTGTCGTGTTTTCATTTCCATTTGTTTAAATGTATTTTTAAAAATTTAATGTTTTATTTATTTTTTAGAGAGAGAGAGAGAGAGAGAGAGAGAGAGAGAGCAAGTGAAGAAGGCACAGAGAGAGAGGGAGACACAGAATCTGAAGCAGGCTGCAGGCTGTGAGCTTTCAGCACAGAGCCCAACATGGGGCTTGAACCCACAAACTGTGAGATCATGACCTGAACTGAAGTTGGGTGCTTAATAAACTGGGCCATCCAGGCCCCCCTGTATTTTTTCTACTTCTTGATTTCCTAGCTGACCCATTCATTGTTTAGTCAGATATTGTTTAACCCCAATGTGTTTGTGGTCTTTCCAAATATTTTCTTATGGTTGAGTTTTGGCTTCATAATATTGTGGTCAGAAAAGATGCATGGTATTAGTTCAATCATTTTTTATTGTTGAAGCTGGATTTATGACCCAGTATGTGATCTATTTTGGAGAATTTTCCATGCACACTTGAAAAGAATGTGTATTCTGCTCTTTTAGGATGTTTTAGTTCTGAATATATCTGTTAAATTCATTTGGTCCAGTACATCATTCAAAGTCACCATTTCCTTATTGTTCTTCTGTTTAGATGATCTGTCCATCATTGTAAGTGGAGTGTTAAAATCTCCTATTATTATTGTATTACAGTGGATTAATTTATTCCCTTATGTTTGTTTTTAACTGCTTTATATGTTTGGGTGCCTCCATGTTGGGTGCACAAATATTTATAATTATTATCTCTTCTTGTTGGATTGTGCCCTTTATTGTTATATAGTCTCTTTTTTTGTTTCATTTTACAGTCTTTGTTTTAAGGTCTATTTTGTCCAAAGTATTGCTACTCTGGCTTTCTTTTGACATCCATTTCCATGATGAATATTTCTTCATTTACTCACTTTCAATCTGCAGATGTCCTTAGGTCTGAAATGAGTGTCTTTCAGGCAGCATATAAATGAGTCTTGTTTTTTGTTTTTGTGTTTAGCCATTCTGTCACCCTATAATACTGAGGGTATTACTGTTTGCTTTACTGTAGTTGTGTTTCTGGGCCTCTGCCTGACTCTCATGGTGAGAATAAAAGGATATCCATAACCTTGGTGGTTACAAGGCTAATACTGAGTTGCTAATTGCAGGTTGGTATGAGATCAGCAGAAGATAGCATGACTGAGCAAAATAGGCAACAAACTCACCAGTGATCGTGTAAATAGCAGTGATAGCCAAGAGGATGAAGATCGCCAGGTAAAGATCCAATCCTAAAGCCAGCTTGATGAATATGGCTCCAGAAAATATGTCTGACTAAAAGAAAAGTAGTCAGGATAGGAAAGAAACATGCATGGCATCATTTAGTTCTTCACTGATGATTTCCCCCTAATATTTGCTATATCCATACATGGCATCTCTGCAATACAATTATGAACTTCTTGGAAGCCAAATCTAATCCTCAAGAGGATTAATTATTGGGCTGATCATAGGTAGGAAAAATGAGTGAGTGAACAAAAAGTAAGAAATGTCTATGCTATAGCCTGCACAGACTACTCTTTCATGATTGTCAGCAGAGAAACAATGATAAAAAGTAGAGTAGCAGGGGGTGCCTGGGTGGCTCAGTTGGTTAAGCATCCTGCTTCAGCCCAGGTTATAATCTCGCAGTCTGTGAGTTTGAGTTCCAGTTCAGGTTCTGTGCTGACAGCTCAAAGCCTGGAGCCTGCTACAGATTCTGTGTCTCCCTCTCTTTATGCCCCTCCCCTGCTTGCACCCTATTTCTGTCTCTCTCTCAAAAATAAATAAACACTAAAAAAAAGTAGAGTGGTAGATATGAGACACAGTAAAACAATGGTCTCTGTTAAGGAGGAAGACACTTGAGCACATTTAGAGTAGTAGAAAATAAGAGGACAATATGATAGAAGGGTAATTATGAAGCAAATGCCAGAAACATTGAGAAGATAGGGGACCAAGAGTAGGCATAGGTTGAGGGGCTGGCAATTTACAAAAAGGATGACTCTTCATCTTCAGACTGGTGGAAAGAAGGAAAAAATGAGGCAAATGTAGACTTTTAAAGTGGATGATGAGTGGTTCATGCTTAAATCCTAGATAAAAAGGGAGATGAAGCTTTCTGATAAAATGCAGAAGTCTAGTAGCTAAAAAAAAAGTTGTGGATTATTTAAGATAGTTATTGAGAACACCAGAGAAAAATCATAAAGAAATACAGATAAAGGATTATTGGTTGAACTTTAGAGGCCAGAAGGGGTTCCTGCAGAGATACCCTAAGATACAAGATCATGTGCACCCTGCACTGCCTGAATCCCTGTGCCCCCAAAGGGATTCCCAAAGTGTGCTTCCCAGCCTCCTGGATCTTTCTTCAACACAAATCTGTGGTAACCCCACTTGGATCTGACCCTTCAAATCTGATCCACCCAGATTTCATATCAAAACCCCCAAGCCAAATCAAAACCCTAGAAACATCACATAAGCATGTTAATTAGAAACACAGGAGTAAAATCTCTGGGGTGCATGCACAGAGTAAGTGGGAAGCTGGATTAAACCAGGTTTGAAGTTTTTCTAGGGGGGTTCAATGAAAGAAAAGACAGGCAAAAAAAATGACGCTATGTGCCAAAGAGTGATTTTAAGGATGGAATCAAAGAAAAAGGAAAAAAAAAAAAAAGGAAAGCATGAGGGAGGTGAGGGCAAGGATAAGATGTCAGAATTCAGAATTGGAAGGATTAGAGGTAGGTTTCTTTGTAGAACATGAATTCAGAAGGAGTGTCACAGTATATGGTTAACTCTCCCCCCAATATTTGAAATAAAACCTAGTATTTATCATCCCAGTAGGTATTTATGTGGGTGAAAAGCCCATTCTTGAACCTAACTCGGAGTTACAAACCCCAAGTATTTTCTGCAAATTTACCATTGGGTTAACAAGGAGTTGAACCACTTTTGTAAAATGAGGCAAGATGTGACTTTTTATAAAACTGAATATCTGCAAATAAATTATTTACAATTTTAGAAAAGATGTCACCTACTGAGATGTCACTCATTGCATTTGAATTGCCATAAAACATATCTGCATTTGTCTGCATTTATAGCTGTCACGTTCATACAGATTTACATAGTGGACACAATTATTCAACTACACCATTGGGATTTGCATATTCATGCTGAATCATTTATATATCAAAACACAGACTATCATATTATGAATGTCTTGACTTTCCTTTCTCTTATATAGTACAATTAAGGCATTAAATTAATATTTATAAAATTATATATAAACATATTACCAATGATTTTTTGTGGCAAGGTAAATAACATAAAACTTGTCATTTTTGCATGTACAATTCAATGGAATTAATTACATTTACAATGACCATAAAATATTTCTCATGAAAAAAAGCCATTTCATGCTACAGGATTTTCTTCTGCTGTTAAAAGATATTATTAGGACAATTGTCATATTTGAATAAAGTCTGTAGGTTACTTGTGTTTGTATAAAGATTAAGATCCTTATTTTAAAATTTGCAGTGTGGTTTTTTAAAAGAACATAGGTATGTGTAAGGCATGCAGACTGAAATATTTAGGGCTCAAGATTCATCATGTCTGCAACGATTCTTAACATAGGTATTATTGGAGGTTGAGAACCAGGGAATAAGATGATCTCTTTCAAACCTGATACAGGGGAGACTGAAAGCTACCCTGTCATAACTCCTTATAATTAGCTGTTTAATGAATAACTAGGACAGAGTCTACTATCAAAGTGTAATGATACAAAAAAGGTCAAGTCTGAGATTAAACACTATTAATATCACTTGAAACATAGCCTGGTAGGTAAGAATGGACTGCTGCCTCTGTGTCTCTCCAGCCAAGTTACACACATGCTCTTCAGTTTTTCCTGCTCCACCAACCAGCTCCCCAAGAATCTATCCATTTCCTGCCACCTGGAACCTTCCACTTCAGGAGATTGCATTCCTCAGGGTACCTTTGACCACTGTAATTTTGCTCCAGCACCTTGTTCACATTTTTTTTAGGATGAAAAAGCTGTAAATGTCAGAGCCAGAGGAAAAATGGGAGACCATTGAATCCCACTCACTTGTAGAACATACAGGCCCCTCTGCTTTGCTTGGGCTTCCTAAGTTTCTCATCTTGAGGACTTGTTTAAGCACTCCCAAAAACTCCCATCATGCCTCAATTTCCACACAGCAGGGACCACTCCCTTTCCTGGGTGTCCCTAGAGTGTCTCCTATGCTTGTCCACACAGTCTATTCCAGTTCACATCTTAATATATTATCATACATTGCCATAAAGTGCTAATGATTTCATGTGTATAATTCTTATATTCTTTTTTAAAAAGTAGGCTTCATGCCCAATGTGGAGCTCAATGTGGGGTCTGAACTTACAAACCTGAGATCAATACATGAGCTGAGATAAAAAGTCAGACAGTTAACTGACTGAGCCATCCAAATGCCCGTATAATTCTTATATTCATAAACATATAGTGAACTCCTTGTGCACAAGAATCTTTATTACCCCTAGTACAGATATGCAATAAATAATACAGTGAGCACTGGAAAATGCTCACGTTGCATTAAGAAGCTCATGCCATCTAATCAGAGCGGCTGATTTACTTACAAGAATGACTCAACAAAAACAAAAATGCACTTCAGCTTCTTCTCTCATAAACTGCCTAGACTATAAACTTGGAGAAAATTATTTCACTAGTCACTAATACATGAGGATGAAATGTTATTCTTTCTTTGATTTCTACATGTGTTGCTGAATCTTTAAATTTCTTTCTTTTCTCCTCAATTATGATCTCCAAGGGATTTAACTTTGCAAAAATTTTAGACTACTTCTAACACTTGTTTGTGACATCTGTGCTATAGGGGCAGTCTTAGATAAAGCAGAGTAAATTTAAGAAGTTATTATAATAATGCAAAGCACTTTCCTTCTTGTTCACATGCCAGATAATCAATGAAATGAATATATAAATATAAATCTTTCCTTTCTAACAGAGAAGAAAGAGGTTGTTGGGTATGGAAAGGCAGGGGACTAGAGGATCCTCTTTTCTACTACTAAATAACTGTGTTACTTGAATGGAACATTTTGTTCCTCCTGTACATTGCTTTTTCATATCCATAATGAAAAGGTATGTTTACACTCTGGAGCTTCTCATGACTTGTAATTAAATTCAGGGTTTCTAAAACTCCTTAGTAGAAAGGCCCTAGGTAGTTTAAGATATCCATATGGGCATATCTGTCAGGGATGTCAGTAGTCTCTAAACCCATTTCTTTGATTCTAATATTCTATCCTCACCAAGGTAATTGCAAGATGTGAAAATGCCAGGAGCACTGAACTCACCGAGATTCTCAAAGCCACACAGATGAAGAGGGAGAGGACAGAAAGGTAGATCTGGAGTCGCTTCCCACCAAACCTCTTCCTTAGATATTCTGGCATAGTCATTACCTGCAGAGACAGACATCAACAGGGATACATCTTCAGAGCCCAGAGCATTCAGAGTATTCAACACTTACAAAGCACTTCTGTGCACCTGCACATCTGTAACTGTGGAACTGTGTATCTTAGGAATACAGAGGTGAAAAAAACACAGTCCCCTGGGAGAACAGCAAGCCTGGAATAAACACAGCCATTGGAATCAGACAATTTTAGGATTCATTCCCAGATCTGACATTTACTACAAGTGTGACCTTTGGGAATTACAATTTCTCTGAACCTGTTTTTTTCTCACTTATAAAATGGGGATTTAATATGAAGGTAGGTGTAAAATACCCACAACACCACCAAATGCATGGTAGATGTTCAACAAAAAAATTTTATTATTTTCACTAATATTGTTGCAGGCCAGTAAAAACAACATTACTTAAAAATAAAGAACCACAATTAACAGTTACATAAGAAATTAACAATAAAACAAATTGCAAATATATATTTGGGTGTATATATATGCATACATATATATGTATATTTTTTATTTTATAGTTTATTGTCAAGTTGGTTTCCACATAACACCCAGTACTCATACCAACAAGTGCCCACCTCCATGGCCATCAACCCCTTCCCCTTACCCCTTCCCCATCAGCCCTCAGTTTGTTCTCAGTATTCAAGAGTCTCTCACGGTTTGCGTCCCTCCCGCTCCCCAACTATTTTTTCCCCTCCCCCTCCCCCATGGTCCTCTGTTTCCCTTGTTCCAATTATGAGTGAAAACATATGATATCTGTCCTTCTCTGCCTGACTTGTTTCACTTAGCATAACACCCTTGGGTTCATTCCACGTTGCTACAAATGGCCAGATTTCATTCTTTCTCATTGCCATGTAGTACTCCATTGTATAGATAAACCACATCTTCTTGATCCAATCATTAGTTGATGGACATTTAGGCTCTTCCCATGATTTGGCTCTTGTTGGAAGTGCTTCTATGAACATTGGGGTACATGTGTCCCTATGCATCAGCACTTCTGTATCCTTTGGGTAAATCCCTAGCAGTGCTATTGCTGGGTCATAGGGGAATTCTATTATTAATTTTTTAGGAACTTCCACACTGTTTTCCAGAGTTTATATTCCCACCAACACTGTAGGAGGGTGCCATTTCTCCACATCTTTGCTGGCATCTACACTCTCCTGATTTGTTCACTCTGACCAGCATGAGTTAGTATCTCAGTGTAGTTTTGATTTGTATTTCTCTGATGATGAGTGATGCTGAGCATCATTTCATGTGTCTGTTGGCCATCTGGATGTCCTCTTTGGAGAAGTGTCTATTCATGTCTTCTGCCCATTTCTTCACTGGATTGTTCGTTTTTCGGGTGTGGAGTTTGGGGAATTCCTTATAGATTTTGAATACTAGGCCTTTATCTGATATGTCATTTGCAACTATCTTTTCCCATTCTGTCGGTTGCCTATTAGTTTTCTTGATTGTTTCCTTTGCAGTGCAGAAGATTTTTATCTCAATGAGGTCCCAATAGTTCATTTTTGCTCTTGATTCCCTTGCTTTCGGGGATGGGTCAAGTAGGAAATTGCTGTGATTGAGGTCAAGGAGGCTATTTCCTGCTTTCTCCTCTAGCGTTTTGATGGTTTCCAGCCTCACATTCAGGTCCTTCATCCATTTTGAGTTATTTTTGTGTATGGTGTAAGAAAGTGGTCTAGTTTTATTCTTCTGCTGGCTGTTGTACAGCTCTCCCAGCACCACCTGTTGAAGAGGCTGTCTTTTTTCCATTGGACAATCTTTCCTGCTTTGTCAAAGATTAATTGACCACACACCTGTGGGTCCAGTTCTGGGTTTTCTATTCTATTCCATTGGTGTATGTGTCTGGTTTTGTGCCAATACCATACTCTCTTGATGATGACAGCTTTGTAGTAAAGGCTGAAGTCTGGGATTGTGATGCCTCCTGGTTTGGTTTTCTTCTTCAATATTACTTTGGCTATTTGGAATTTATTGTGGTTCCATACGAATTTTAGGATAGTTTATTCTAGCTTTGAGAAGAATGCTGGTGCCATTTTTATAAGGATTGCATTCAATGTGTAGATTGCTTTGGGTAATAATGCTATTTTAACAATGTTTCTTCTTCCGATCCTTGAACATGGAATGTTTTTCCATTTCTTTGTGTCTTCCTCAATTTCTTTCATAAATTTTCTATAGTTTTCATTGTACAGGTCTTTTACATCTTTGGTTGGGTTTATTCCTAGGTATTTTGTGGTTTTTCATGCAATTGTGAATGGGATCAGTTTCTTGACTTCTCTTTCTGTTGCTTCATTATTGGTGTATAAAAATGCAACCGATTTCTGTACATTGATTTTGTACCCTGCTCCTTTGCTGAATTCATGGATCAGTTCTAGTAGGCTTCTGGTGGAGTCAATCATGTTTTCCATGTAGAGTATCATGTCGTCTGTGAAAAGTGAAAGTTCAACTTCTTTGCTGATTCAGATGCCTTTTATTTCCTTTTGTTATCTTATTGCTGTTGCTAGGACTTCCAGCACTGTGTTAAACAACAGTGGTGAGAGTAGACCCCCTGTAGTGTTCCTGATCTCAGGGGGAAAGCTCTCAGATTTTACCCAATGAGGACGATATTAGCTGTGGGCTTTTCATAAACTGCTTTTATAATGTTTAAGTAAATTCCTTCTCTCCTGACTTTCTTGAGGGTTTTTATTAAGAAAAGATGCTGTATTTTGTCAAATGCTTTTTCTGCATCTATTGACAGAATCATATGGTTTTTTTTTAATCTTTTCTTTTGTTAATGTGGTGTATCACATTCATGGATTTGCGAATATTGAACCAGCCCTGTAACCCAGGAATGAATCCTACTTGATCATGGTGGATAATTCTTTTTATGTTTTGATTTGCTAGTATCTTGTTGAGTATTTTTGCATCTGTATTTGTTATAGATACTGGCCTGTAGTTCTCCTTTTTTATTGGGTCCTGGTTTGTGAATCAAAGTGATGCTGGCTTTGTAGAATAAGCTAGAAAGTTTTCCTTCTATTTCTATTTTTGTTTAGAATAGCTTGACAAGAATGGGCATTAACTTGCTTTAAATGTCTGTTAGAATTCCCCTGTGAAGCCATCTGGACCCATGGTCTCTTCATTCAGAGATTTGTGATAACTGATTCGATTTTTTCACTGGTTATGGGTCTGTTCAGAGTTTCTATTTCTTCCCATTTGAATTTTGGTAGTGTATGTGTTTAGGAATTTGTCCATTTCTTCTAGATTGTCCAGTGTGTTGGCATATAATTTTCCATTAGTAAACTCTGATGATTGCTTGTATTTCTGAAGGATCAGTTGCAATTTCAAATGCAAGCTCCATTTTCATTTATGATTTGTCCATTTGAGTGTTCTCTCTTCTATTTCCGGAAGCCGGCTAGAGGTATTCAATTTTGTTTATTTTTTCAAAGAACCAACTCTTGGTTTCATCGATTTTTTCGACTGTTTTTTTGGATTCCATATTGTTAATTTCTGCTCTAATCTTTATCATTTCTCTTCTTCTGCTGGGTTTGGGGTGCTCTTGCTGCTCCCCTTCTAGTTCCTTTAGGTGCCCTGTTGGATTTTGAATATGCTCTTTTTCTAGTTTGCTGAAATAGGCCTGGATTGCAATATAGTTTCCTCTTAGGTCTGCCTTTGCTGCGTCCCAGAGAGTTTGGATTGTTGTATTTTTGTTTTCATTTGTTTCCATATATTTTAAAATTTCTTCTCTAATTGCCTGATTGGCCCAATCATTCTTTAATAGAGTGGTTTTTAACCTCCACAATTTTTGGAGGTTTTTAGACTTTTTCCTGTGATTGATTTCAAGTTTCATGGCATTTTGATCTGAAAGTGTGCATGATATGATCTCAATTCATTTATATTTATGGAGGGCTGCTTTATGCCCCAGTGTGTGATCTATCTTGGAAAATGTGCCATGCGCACTCAAGAAGGTGAATTCCCTAGCTTTAGGATGCAGAGTTCTAAATATATCTATCATCCCATCTGTTTCAATGTGTCGTTCAGGTCCATTGTTTCTTTAGTGATTTTCTGTCTGGTTGATCTATCCGTTGTTGAAAGTGGAGAGAAAGTGTTCTGAAATTAGCACATTCTTATCAATTAGCTTGTTTCTGTGATTAGTTGTTTTATGTATTTGGGTGCTCCCAAATTCGGCGCATATATGTTTATAATTGTTAGCTCTTCTTGATGGAGAGACCTTGTAATTATTATATAATGTCATTTTTCATCTTTTGTTACTGCCTCTACTTTAAAGTCCAGTTTATCCAATATAAGTATGGCTATTCCAGCTTTCTTTTGGCATCCAGTCACATGGTAGATATTTCTCCAGCCCCTTACTTTCAATCTGAAGGTGTCTTCAGGTCTAAGGTGAGTCTCTGGTAGACAGCAAATAGATGGATTTTGGTTTTTTATCCATTCTGCTATCCTGTGTTGTTTGATTGGAGCATTCAGTCCATTTACATTCAGTGTTATTTTTGAAAAATGTGGGTTAAGATTCATTGTGTTCTCCACTGAGTTCATGTTTGTAGTGGTTTCTCTGGTACCTTATATTCCTTGCAACATTTCCCTCATAGAGTCCCTTTTAGGATTTCTTGTTGGGCTGGTTTGGTGGTCATGAATTCTCTCAATTTTTGTTTATTTGAGAAAGCCTTTATCTCTCCTTCTATTTGGAATGACAGGCTCGCTGAATAAAGGATTCTTGGCTACATATTTTTTTCTGTTCATCACATTGAAGATTTTCTGCCCTTCCTTTCTGGCCTGACAAGTTTCAGTAGATAGGTCTGTAACCACTCTGATAGGTTTCCCTTTGTAGGTTAGGGCCCTTTTGTCCCTAGCTGCTTTCAGGATTCTCTCTTTATCTTTATATTTTGCCAGTTTTACTATGATATGTCATGCAGAAGGTCAATTCAAGTTACATCTGTGGGGAGTTCTCTGTGCCTCTTGGGGTTCAATGTCTGTTTTCTTCTCCAAATTTGGGAAGTTCTCAGCTTCAGGACCTTTTTTTTCCCTTTCT
>NC_043713.1:69656274-69676292 GCF_006229205.1 Suricata suricatta
GACATTTAGGTTCTTTCCATGATTTGGCTATTGTAGAAAGTGCCGCTATGAACATTGGGGTACATGTGCTCCTATGCCTCAGCACTTCTTTATCCCTTGGGTAAATCTCATGAAATGATGCTCAGTGTCACTCATCATCAGGGAAATTCAAATCAAAACCACACTGAGATACCACCTCACACCAGTCAGAGTCGCTAAAATGAACAAATCAAAAGACTATAGATGCTGGCGAGGGTGTGGAGAGACAGGCACCCTCCTACACTGTTGGTTGCAATGTAAACTGGTGCAGCTGCTCTGGAAAACAGTGTGGAGGTTCCTCAAAAAACTATCTATAGAGCTCCCCTATGACTCTTGTTGTGCCTTTGATTATTTTATTTCCCTGCTCAGTGATATTTGGGACTCTCTACCATGTGTATTTTGGCTTGTTTCTTGAGCTAGCCTTGAAAAGGAAAACAGGCAGACACACACAGGGAAAAACATATGCAAATGCACAGGCAAATCATATAACGAAGGAAACCAAAAGGGGAAAGAAAAAAAGAGAAGAAAAGAAAGGAAAAGAAAAAACAAGAAAGGGGGTACAAAAACAACAGAAGACAAAGGACAGTCTGAATGTGTAAAATCTGTGGAGGGGAGAGATAAGACAAGGGAAAATATATCTGAATGGCAAAAAAAAAAAAAAAAAAAAAAAAAAAAAAAGCAGCTCTCCAGCACAGATGAGCATGGTTTGGTGTAGGTATGTCAGGTCTCCAGGGCTACTCTCTGAGGCCCCACCTTGGTGGTTGCAGGGAGAAGAATGGCGGGACCCCAAGCCCTTCTGGGCCACGTGTTGCAAGCCAGTCTTTTGCATCTAATCTCCCTGTGCCTCAGGTGGGCCAAGTTGTTTTTGCCAAGCCCTGCCTCATTTCCAAATCCTAGTCCATGCATTTTAATGCTATTGCCTGAGATGAGATGTACTCCTGCAGGTAGGCGGCTTTCTAGCCAGGATTGAGTAGGGAGAGTCAGGGAGCTGCTTCTCCTGGCTGCACCTGGAATCCGCGCCACCATCCCTAAGGAAAAATAAACGAGCTAAGTGGGACAAATTTCTCTCTCTGCTCCCAGCAGTTATATATGGGATGATAGTATCTCTCTCTGTCCCAGCCTGAGGTTTTTCTCTTCTCTGGGACCACTCTATGAGCGTTTTCAGTCTCTCTTTCTCTTCCCCTTGACTCTCTACCACTCTTTGCCGCTGCTCCGCACAACTCTCCCTGGTTTTGTATTGGGCTGGGGCTCCCTTCTTTCAGAGCCTCTGGCCCCAGCCCGGTTTTATTTCCCCAGTTCGCACTTGCTCAGGCACCTATAAGGCTGTCATCTATGTGGACTCTGTGTTGTTTTCTCCCACTCTTACAGATCTGAGTATTGTGACTTCAGTCCTTCTCAGTTTGATAGTTACAGGTGGGTGGAGATTACAGAGCTCCCTACTTCTCCACCATCTTGCCCTTCACATATATATTTTTTAAATTTAAGTTTTAGTTAGTTAACATATGGTGCAATATTGGTTTTAGGAGTAGAATTCAGTGATTCATCCCTTATGTACAACACCCAATGCTCATCACAAGTACACTCTTTACTACCCATCACCCATCTAGCCCATCATCTCCCATCCACCTCTATTTGGGTATATATTTAAGTGATTATGTTTATTGAAAAGAAGAGAGTTACATTAAATCTCTACTTAGAAAAAAATCTGAAGTTATCATTACTGAAATATAACATTAACTATGTGATGTGTAGTATAAAAGGTGCAGCTTTCTAGTTTTTTCATAGCAGATTAAGCTCATGATTTAATCTTCCCCAATATAAAACAATGTTAAATAAATGTTTATATAATATCAAAGACAAAAAGGGTAACTATTAGTGGCTCAGAAACTGTGTGGAAGCCCCTTAAATATGGTAAACCATGTCCAAAAACATGCATGAGTTTTGTGGTATTGTTTCTTGCACCAAGGAGAGCATCCTGCAACAGAAATTGTTCAAGCCTGGTACTAGAAGGGACTCAGGATGAGCAAAAGGAGAATATATGGTGACTTGCAGAGGTATGAGCCAGAAGGCTTGCCCCATGAACACCCTCATCCCAGGAATTATTCCTGGATATAGCACCCCATGGTCTGAGCACCAGCAGCAGCAGAATAAATGTGGGAGGTAGGCCTGGAGAGGCAGAGCGTGGTTGGTGATACCTAGGTTGAATGGGAGCTCACATAGATGTGGTATATCCCACTCCTAATTAAAAAAAGAAACTACAAATCTCAGAATGGCAAAAATTAGAATTAAGGAAAATACCATGTGTTGGTGAGGATGTTGGAAAATTGGAACCCTCAAAATAGTCATAGGAAAGGGGACAACTGACTGCAGCCATTTTTGAGAGCAATCTGATAACATTTAGTGGATTTATATAAATGTAAGCCCAGAGATCTTGGGAGAAGTGATATTACTCAGGTTTCATGATTGAGCAGAAAGAATGAGTGAATAAATGAATGCCTGACAGATGTACTGAGAACACCTGCAGATACTCACCCCTGCCTTGATGTATATGGGGACAAAGAACCATCCTAGAACCAGCAACAGCAGCAAGGCCTACAAAATCCCAGAAAAGAGTGTGAAGTTTGAGGGGCTTGACTTATGGGACTTATCACTTCATGACCTCTGAATCTGAAAATAAAATAAGTTTGCATTGATCTTTTCTCGCTCAACCAATTGAGCCCAAGGCAGCTACAGATTCTTTCCCTCTGTTTCTGTGATTCACATACAGAAGATAAGAGATCTGAGCCCAGATGGACCCAGGAAGTTCATACCATTTTTGCCAATAAGAATAATTATTTTTTAAAAAATCGTTTTTATTTTATTTTATTTTTGATTTATTATTACTATTATTTAGAGAGAAGGGGGAGAGGCAAAGAGGCAGAGAGAGAGACAGAGACAGAGAGAATTTTAAGCAGGCTCCATGCTTAGCTCAGAGTTTCATGTGAGGCTTCATCCCATGGCCCTAGGATCATGACCTGAGCTGAAATCAAGAGTTAGATGCTCAACTGACTGAGTCACCTAGGCGCCCTCAATGGGAATAATTCTTAAATGGGAGAAATTATATACAGAGTGACAAGGCAATGAGAAAGCAATTTAGTGATAGAAGAATATTCCCACTGTCTCCGAAGTTTTGCCACATATAATAATGACAATAGTATAATTATAATCTTGCTTTCATATTAATATATACAGAGTATACAGAGTCTTCACATATATCACTTGTACTCTCCTCATAACAACAAGATGAGGCAGGTAAGATAAGTGTTATTCCTATTTTATGGAGGGGGAACCTGAGCCTCACAGAGATTAAAAGGTCACAGGCTAAAAGAGCTAGACCCTTGGCAACCTGATAATCACACCCACTGGGGCCATAGGGCATGTTGTTCAGTTTATGGCACTATCAAAACAAAACATGGGCCATAGGGCATGTCTGGAGACTGGGTTCATTCTGTAGTCCCTGATACTACTAAAGCAAAGCTAGAGGGAAAGTCTTCAACAAAGAATGGGTACAGGTATTTTTGGATGACTCAGGATCATTTCCTGAGTCCATCCAGGCATGGTCTGTTTATAATTTCACTGTGATCTGACTTTTTTCCACATAAGCGTCTTCCTCTGACTGAAATGCATAATACATACTTCCAACACACAAAAAAATGATACAAGAACAGAAAAATCTCAGGCAACTCAAGAAATATTAATGCATGTGCCCAGCCAAGTACTAGATGATGGGGTGACATGATGGTATGAGAGGAGCTGGTCCCTGTCTTTAAAGGACTTAGTGTCTAATTAAGGGGACACAGCTTCTACTGGTGAAATGGCAGTAGAACAATTAGGAACTCTATCACAAAGTCATAGATTCTATATATTATCTTTAAATCATTCAGTCCTTACTCTGCTCTCACTTCATTAGCCAAGTCCCACTCAGTCAATTTCTATTCATCTATCAGAATGGAAAAGCACCAGCTCCATGAATCTTCCTTAACATGTGCCAAGCCTCATCCTTCATCTAGGATAGATGCCCCCTGGTGTGAGCTCTCCCAACACTCCATGTGTGCTTCTCTCCTTGTACTTCTGACACCATATTGAATGTGTATCTATCTCTACCACTGGGATATAAGCTTCTCAAAAGAAGGGATCATTGTTTTTACATGTTTTTATTCTCTGCATCTAATTCAGAGCTGGACACAGTGTAATAGCTTAGGGAGGAAAGAAACAAGTGAGAGCTAAAATGATCAAGGAGGTCAAGTGAAAGTGGGTATTGAATCATATAGAATTGACTTTTTTGGTGGGAATACTGTTTGAGCAAAATCTCAGAAGTAGGGAATGAGACTGGAATGGCCCAAGCAGGCAGAATGGGGCCACACAGGGAAGGCTCTGAGTTTCAAACAAGGGGTCAGTTATAAGGAAAAATAGAAATTAATCAAAGAAGGATTTACCCTATACAGACTCCCAGAAGAAAATACCTGGACAGAGTTTGGATTTAAAGGAAAAAGCCTATGATGTCACTTACATTCCACTCAAATGTTGCAGTGGCGATTCCAGAAGCTGCTCCCGTCCCAGCCAGCCCCACAAAGTGGCCACTGCCAATGTTACTGGCAAAGAGAGAGGCACCCATCTGCAATTCAAGGGAACATATTAAGATCTGAATTAAAAAACCCAAATTATATTTTTTAAAGCAGGTAAATGTTGAGAGATTTCTTTTTTTAATGTTTATTTTTCAGAGATAGAGAGAGAGAGAGAGACCGAGTACGAGCAAGGGAAGGGGAGGGGGAGGAAAGGGGGAGAGGGAGACGCAGAATCCAAAGCAGACTGCAGGCTCTGAGTTGTTAGCACAGATCCTGACACAGAGCTTGAACTCACGAACTGCAAGATCATGACCTGAGCCAAAGTCAGATGCTCAATCAACTGAGCCACCCAAGGGCCCCCAAAGATATTCCATCACACTTCTTTAAAGCAGGAGTCCTGTAGGCTAAATCCAGCCAATCACCAGTTTTTGTGTGGTTAGTAAGCTAAGAATTTGTTTTAACACTTTTGAATGTTTAAAAAATATAAGGAAGACTAATATTTTGTGATATGTGAAATTATATGAAATTCAAGTTTCGGTGTTCATGAATAGTTCTATTGGAACACAGTTATGCTTGTTGGTTTTAGATATTCACTATGGCTTCTTCTGTGCTACAACAGCAGAGTTGTGTGGTTGCAATGGACTGTATGGCTCATAAACTAAAATACAGTCTGGCACTTTACAAAGAAGCTTGCTCATGCCTGCCTTAGGGGAACATTAATTTATCTACCTGGGGGCTCTGGGTTGATCTTGTCTTTGGCCAAGAACTGCCAGAGCTCCCGTCACCCCCTTCAGTTATCCTCAAGGACTCCAAAGTTGGGTAGGAAGAAGTTCCTATTCATAATTCTGGCCCTAAGGACTCTTCTCACCCACCTCCTTTTCCATCACACTGTCAACTGTTATTAAGTCTCAAAGAGACAAAATTTCAAGAGAAATTTCTTGAGTAGGCAGGGAAGAGCTCTCCTCACAAAGCACAATTGGAGTGTAGGGCTACTGCAATGCCCATCCTTCCATTTCCATCTTTTCAGCCTTCTGCAAAGTCACCTTTTCTATTCAGACATTTGGAGCCAGGGGTTGGAATTGATCTCATTTTTGTCTATGGGCTTGGTTGAGCCTTGAATATTTCACAGAAACAGTTCAAAAAAGGCAATGCTTGATTGGTCGCTACAATTAAAATCCATTTCAAGCTTACAGGTGGTCTGCTTCAACCATTCTGGCCAGGTCATTTCCCAGTCTCCACTTCCATTCATACTATTTGGTCAGCAGCTCCATGAAGGAAGAATGTACTGAGCACCCACTGTATACACAACTGACTGCTGACACAGTCTGGATTCAGAGAAGATGCACTCTTTAGTGCAATGGGACTTGCCAAGGAGGATAAACATAAAAAACCAGAAAGACAAAAACCAGAAAGGAAGAGATCAACTGGGCAAGAGTCAAAGAGGTATCACCATACACAATATCACAGAGAACACACACATCCATTATCATAACAGCATGGATTATAAGGACTAGACAGGTTGGAATGCAGAGTGAGACTTTTTGAATGAAGTAGGACTTGAGCTGGGTGTTGAAGGAGGAGAGCAGAGAGGGAGGTGTTCATCCAAACAAGAGGGACAGCACTAGTTCAGGATTGGAAGCAAAGACGGAATGTGCTGGGGATGGTAAGGAGCCCAAGGCACAATATTCTTGATGAGGACCAGGGAAAAAGAATATGACACAGAGCTTAACTGAATACCACATACCTGCTCTCATAATAGGTGACATAATATCATTTACTGGAATGACAGAATAGAACCCTGGGGTCAGTGATTTAGGAAGAGACACCAGCAAGTAGGCAACCAATGCACATCAGAAAGTATCAGCATTCCCAAGGTCTTCTTTGTTTACTCTTAAGCACACTTGCAGGAAATTTATCTCTGACCCACTCACCGGCCACCAGGTCATATCTCGACCAGCCAAGAAGAAGCCTCCAACAGTTCCCCTGTTGGTCTTCAGCATTGCCTAAGCAGAAGGGAAGACATGTGAGGGTCAAACCACCACAAATTCACCCAGGATGTTACAGATGCTCTGGTCAAAATGTTCATCGCTGTCACTTTTCCAGCACTCTTAAAGATAAACATTTTCCTAGAATCTGTGATATAGCATCAATTTTAAAAGGACTTCAAAATCATAGTTTCATAGAAATGGGGGGACTTTAAAAATCATATTTCTAACTTCTGTCCTAATTGCTCTGTTTATTTTCATTTATTAAGACAGTGCGAGGTATCACTAAGTCTGTGCTTGAAAGTAAATTTGCAACCTTACATTCATTACTAAAAAGAAAGGATGAGTGTAAGTGAATTAAGCATCCAACTGACTCATTTAGAAAGGGAGCAAAACTCTACTCCTGAATCCAGTATTAAACTAGTTGTTAATTAACTAGAGTTAAAATAAAAATTTGAAAAAAATTAGCAAAAAACAAAAGAAAATAAAAGATGTGAGATAATGAAAATAACATCCTTATTCTTTTTGTCAGGTTTTGGCATAAAGAATAAAGTCTTTTGGCTGGACATGCCAAACAGAATATGTCTGAAGTTCTCACTGCTGGCTCTGTTCAAATGATGGGGTTGGTAGGAGAATAAATTAACTGAGTAAATATTATTTACATCCCACATGAGACATGGTTTGAGAGAAAGATAATGAAATCTGACAGCTGTTTCTCAGCGTTGTCACATTGTCATACCACACTCTTCCCTCCCTCAGACATTTCAACCCCAAGCATGGTGCCCACCCTGAGCACCCCCATTGGACTCCTACATACCCACAGCCCCACAGCCATCACCACCATAAAATAGATGACAATGACAGAGATGTCAGCAGCATTTCGGATGCGCTCTGACATTTCAGCAGGACCCAGGGTACCATTCACGGTGCTGGGGCTTAACGTGCTGGCCATGGCTGCAGATGGTACTTTCCCATCCCAGTGATGCCCTTTCTTTATAAAGCTCTGGGTTAATAATTAGCCTTGTACAGGTGGGGCACTCTATCGGAGCCAAATCCTGGGCATTGAGACCTTTAAACCTCTTCTTTGAAACTCTGAGACCCTGGTCTTCCAGCAGTCAATTTTGATCTACTTATGGAATGAGCAGTAAAAGATAAGAAATGGGATAAGAATTGCAGGTAAAGAGTGGGGAGTTCACTGAGAGGAAAGATGGGTTTTTAAGATTTGACCAGGTTGAGTGAGGATTAAGGAGAGATGAAAGGGACAAGGAAAGAAGAAGGACAGGATGAAGAGTCAAGAAAAAAGCCAAGAGGGACAGAGGCCGAGAGTCTCATGAAACAGATGATTCCTGACCAATGAATTATATTGCTTGAAAATGAAGTTAATTGTGCATTTCGTGGGTCTTAAAGCCTTATATTTCATTAGAACAGGTAATCTAAGTGAGGTTTATATGACACACTAGGATCTTTGTAGCCCATGCAGGAAAGGGAAGTGGCTCTACAAAAAGGGCTGTTGTGGGGCTGGGCTGGTTTTGACAATGAGTGAATCAACCTAAAAGCATGTAATAGTGATTTGTATTTCTAATTAATTCCTTCTTAAGGCTAAATAATATTCCATTGCAAGTATATACCACATTTTGTTTATCTGGGGACCCAGGGCCCTATCGACTGCCTAAAGTTAAAAATAAATTCTTTCATTTTTCTCCCTCCATATTTTTTGGTAAATTATATACATAATATAAAATTTGCCATTGTTGCCATTTTTTAAAAGTAAGCTTCATGCCCACATGGGGCTTGAACTCACAACCCTGAGATCAAGAGTCACATGCTCCACTGACTGAGCCATCCAGGGCTCCCCATTGTTGTCACACATTTACGTGTATAATTCAGTGGTGTTAAGTACCTTCTCAACATTGTGCATCCATCACCACTATCATTTTCAGAACTTTGTCATCATCTGTAACAGAAGTTCAGCACCTAATAAATAAAAATTCCTCCCTACTCCCAGCCTCTGGTAACTTCTATTCTACTTTCTTTCTCTTTGGATTAGCCTGTTCTAGGTACCTCTAATAATAATATTTGCCTTTATGTGTTGGGCTTATTTTGCTTAGCGTAATGTTTTCAAGATTCATCCATGTTATAACATGTATCAACACTGCATTCTTCTGCAAAGCTGAATAATATTCCATTGCATGGATATATCACATTTTGTTTATCTGTTTATCTGCTAATGAAAATTTGTGTTATTTGTACCTTTTAGCTATTGTGTATACTACTGCTATGAACATTGGTGTACAAGTATCGGTTTGAGCGCCTACATCCAATTCTTTTGAGAGCACACCTAGAATTAGAACCACTAGTTTTTAGGATAATTGTATATTTAACATTTTAAGAAACTACCACACTTTTCCCCCCTCACATCATTTTACCTTCCCAGCAGCAATGCGCAAGATTTCCAATTTCTCAATAAACTCACCAACATGTGTTATTTTGTTTTTATAATTGTAACCATCCTTGTGTAGTGGTATCTCATTGTGGTTTTTATTTCTACTTTTAATGCAACAGTAATGATGTTGAACATCTTTTCATGTGCTTATTGGTTATTTGTATATATTTTTGAAGAAATGTTTATTCAAGCTTTCTGCTCATTTTAGAACTGGATTGTTTTTGTTGAAAATCTAAGAGTTCTTTAAATTTTCTGTGTGTTAATCTCTCATCAGAGATAGAGTTTGAAAACAGTTTTTTCTCATTTCATGGATTGTATTTTATTTTTTCTGATAGCGTTTTTTGCACAAAGTTTTTAATTATGGTGAAGTTCAATTTATCTTTTTTAAAAATTTTATTAATTTTTATTTACATCCAAGTTAGTTAGCATATAGTGTGACAATGATTTCAAGAGTAGATTCCTTAATGCCCCTTACCCATTTAACCCATTCCACCTCCCCAGCCCCTACAGTAACGCTCTGTTTGTTCTCCATATTTAAGAGTCTTTTATGTTGTCTCCCTCCTTGTTTTTATATTATTTTTGCTTCTCATCCCTTATGTTCATCTGTTTTGTATTTTAAAGTCTTCATATGAGTGAAGTCATATGATATCTGTCCTTCCTCTGACTAATTTCACTTAGCATGATACCCTCTAGTTTCATCCACATAGTTGCAAATGGCAGGATTTCATTCTTTTTGATTGCTGAGTAATACTCTATTGTGTGTGTGTGTGTGTGTGTGTGTGTGTATACACACATACATACATATGCATATATATGCCACATATTAAAATTTTTTTAATGTTTTATTTATTTTTTGATACAGAGAGAGACAGAGCATGAGAGGGGGAGGGGCAGAGAGAAAGAAGGAGACACAGAACTGAAAGCATGCTCAAGGCTCTCAGCTAGCTGTCAGCACAGAGCCTGATGCGGGGCTTGAACCCACGAACATGAGATCTGACCTGAGCCAAAGTCGGAGGCTTAACCGACTGAGCCACCCAGCCGCCCCACCACATATTTTTTTAAATAAAAAAGCATGTTTATTTTATTTAAAAAATGTTAATGTATGTATTTTTGAGAGAGAGAAAGACAACATGAGCAGAAGAGGGTCAGCAAGAGAGGGAGACACAGGATCTGAAGACAGGCTCTGGACTCTGAGCTGTCAGCACAGAGCCCGACACGGGGCTTGAACCCACAAACCGTGAGATCATGACCTGAGCTGAAGTCGGATGCTTAACTGACTGAGCCACCCAGGCTCCTCAAAAGGGACATGTTTAAAATAACGACACAGATATGTTGAATTCAAAAGAGTGGTAAGAAAAAAAGTATACCATGCAACAATGAACAACAGAAAAATGTGGTTATGTAAGGAATTTAAGGGAAGAAATTTACTAGAAACACAGTGGCACATTACATACTGATGAAGTAATCTATTCAAGAAAAAAAACATAAAAAGCTGGAATCTAATAACATATCTTTATTAAGCCACAGGAAGCATAACTTACCAGAAGCAATGAGAAAAATAATCCACAATCACAGCTGCAGTTGTTAATACAATACTCTTTGTAGCTGAATGAATAAACAAAAAACAATTACACACATAAAAAAAAAGAGAGCAGCACAATAATCAAATTAACCTTAAAAGGAACTCTAATATGAAAAGTAATTGCTTAAATAATCAAACACATGATAAAAGAATTATTTATTTCAAATGGATTTTTATGTTTCATCTTTGTTCATCTGTGAGTAGGGGTAGCTCCTGGTGTTTAATATTTACACTTAAAAAAATCATCTTATCACCCTTCTTGTCTTATCATTTTCTTAGCTCTCTCCCCAGAACTCATGCAGATCATGCAAGGATGCTCCTATCACTGCAATGTGAATGGCTGATCTGGCAACATCCCATGTTCCCAATTCCTGGATATTTCCTACATGCCCCAGCTTTACAAATATAACACAAGGTCCCTTTATTTTTCCCTTCAACCTTCTCTTTCTCTTTCTCATTACCTATATGACAGTGAATGACAATAAAATTCACCTGGTCAACCCAACTGGAGCCCTCAACTTAACCATCATCCCTTCTCTCATACTCAGTCTAGGACCACAGTCAACTCCCTGTGTTCTTCATCCTGGGCATTGTGCACTCAACTTCCTCTTCCATATTGCCTGTATCATCAGCCTTCAGGACCTCCTGACATGTCCTTACCTGCCGTGCTGTCTTCAGACACATTGTTGAAACTGACACCAGGATGAGGTATACGTTCTAAGGTATACCTTTCTTAGTTACTAATACTGTACTGTATACTTGAAATTTGATGATAGGGTAGACCTTAAGGGTTCTCACTACAAAAAAATGAAAAGGAGAGAAGGAAGAAAGAAAGAAAGAAAGAAGGAAAGAAAGAAAGAAGGAAAGAAAGAAAGAAGGAAAAGGAAGGAAAGAAAGAAAAAAGAAAGGAAGGAAGAAATGATATGTATATGAAGAGATAGATATATTAATTAGCTTGATTGTGGTGATTACATCACAATTTTTATGTATATCCAATCTTCAAGGTGTACTTTGAAAGCACATACAATTTTGTACTCTGACAAAGCTGGAACATTTTTATAAATAAAATATACATTTTATCAATCATTTCTCCTGTTTTCAAACTCTAACATGCCCAAATGAAATAAAAATACAAGCACCTCACCCTGACGTAGTTTTACATTTAGGCTTCAAATTTCCTCAACTATTATGTCACTTATATTCTATTTTCTCAAAATTACTATCAAATCATGTAGTTTTTCATCCTCTCAACATATCATGACTGATGTCCTACTCTCCCCCAAAGTCCATCCTTCTTCTGGGGAGGTGGTGTGCCTGATCTGTCCTGCTGTAGGACACTGGCCTCCACATGCAGAGAACCAGCCTCATCCCTCATGTGACCCTGCTGAGAGAGCAGCTCAGACATGCTACCCCAGCCTTCTGCTTTCTTAACCCACTGAGCCTAACACATGGTGTGTGGTGGTGATACAACTCCATGTTCTCCTCTGACAAACCCAAAAGTCCTCAGTGGGAAGTCTGTTAATATTAGTTACCTTGGGCATTAGGGCATTTGACACATGCATGCTTGTGGACTAACAGTGGCCAGGCTCTCATGTCAGTGTCCCTGACATCCTTTCCAGTGACAGACTGAAGTTTGATTGGTGGGCAGCAGAGGGAGCTCTGGGCATCCCCAGGGTCTACAAGGTGGGGCTCTCCTGTTGTGTAATCGCCAAACTCCCCAGGACTGGGACACTGTTGCTAGTGGGGACTCACAAGCTATGTCCCCTCTGGCTGGGAGGGGTCTCCTGCTCACAGGTCTGTGGAAGGTCCCAGCAGCTGCTTCCTCCCTGGTCCTTCCCAGGGGACAAACTCTGAGCCTTTGTGGAAATCAGCCCTCTCTGCCTTAGGGACAAAGCTGAGACTTCATCTAGTAGGCAGAAAACAAATTTTTGTGAATGGTCCCTCCCCTTTCAGGCCCTTGAGGAAATAAAAGGGGCCTGGCACATCCCAGCCCTGATCTGGAGCCACAGGGGGAGCCTCCATCATGGCCTGGACCCCTCTCCTTCTTGTGCTCCTGGCTCACTGCACAGGTAGGGACATCCCCAGATCCATGGCGGCTCTTGAGTGGGTTTCACCCTCACCGTCACAGACCACCAAGAGCTTAACCTTGTCCCCTGCTCCATTTTCCATGAGTGTCTGTGTTTGCAGGTTCCTTGTCCCAGCCGGTGCTGACCCAGCCCGCCTCCCTCTCTGCATCTCTGGGAAGTTCTGTGAGACTCACCTGTACCCTGAGCAGTGGCTTCAAAGTTGGTGATTTCTGGATAAGATGGTTCCAGCAGATTCCTGGGAGCCCTCCGCGGTATCTCCTGTACTACCACTCAGACTCAGATAAGCACCAGGGCTCTGGGGTCCCCAGCCGCTTCTCTGGATCCAATGATGCATCGGCCAATGCAGGGCTTCTGCTCATCTCTGGGCTGCAGCCTGAGGACGAGGCTGACTACTACTGTGGTACATATCATGGCAACTCTAAATCTTACACTGTGTTCCAGACTCATGAGGAAGTAGACAAAAACCTCACATGCACCTTCCTGACCTGGTGCACCACCCACAGCAGGGGCTCTGACCAAGTATAGCTCAGGGGTTGGCTTCCATTGTCATTTCTTCTGTCAGTACCTGATTTTCCTCAGACCACTTGACCTGGCAATATTTCATACTGTCATTCAGATCAAAATTTAGATGGATCTATTACTAGTATAGGCTCACTCTGCTAATGTTGCACTGGAAGTAATCCCATACTCAGAGATTAATAGCTTTTAATGAAGTAATTGAATGAGGACAAAAATGTTGATTCATGTTATGCCCTCCTGAGGGTGTAGAGTGGCTCAAAGATGCTTCTGGTCTGAGTGTTCCAATTTAGGGTTGGGATGCAGTCCCCACACACAGCTTGGAATTGTATTCTCCATTCTAGTAATCAACTGTCAAAATGAAAGGTTAGAAATAATACTGCTTACAATAGCATCAAAGTATGAACTATACAAGGATAAATCTGACAGAATTTGAAAATTTTATGTACTAAAATCTATAAACTATTCATGAGAGAGGTTAAAGATTTAAATAAATCTGTAGATATATCTGGCTTATGGGTCAAAATATTTATGTGGTGAAGATGTCAATTCTCCCAGACTTCACCAATACAGTTGTTGCAATAATTTTGGGTAAAATGTCCTTTTAATGGTGTGGAATTTCAGAAAAAACATAGAAACAATATGTACTTTTAACCCTGGGAGAATCCTGTTCTGCATCCACAGGGTCTGCTTGTCTCTGAGGAGGATGAGGTACAGGAAGCTGATTTGAAGTTAGAGGAAACAAATCAGGATCGGGCTCAGGCACGCAGCTTCTGTCAGCAAAATAGACCAGGTGGGAACCTGCTGTCCTGAGGGCTGATGCACAGAGTGTGGGTACAGCAGGCCTAGAGGTGGGGGTGCCTGGGCATTGAGCTGGGTGGTTATCACCAAAGTGCATATGGGTTGATGGGTCCCAGTGAAGGACCCTGTGACTTGTAACCTGCTGGAGGAGAACTGGAGCCATAAGGATGCTTTATTGAAGAGGGAACTATGATTCAGAATCTCTGACAGTACTTCCAAGGGTTACAAATGGAACTTGCATCCATAATTCCTTGGAAGACAGTCTGAGGAAACTGATCATAGAATAGATCACCTTCAATATCTGCCTTAGCCTATCTTGGAAAGCATGTGGGTGTATCCCTGCAATATACAGGGTGTTATTTGCCTGGTCTTGTGGGTGTGTGTGTAGAGGGAGGTCTTGTCTACTGGTGAAATCTTGCATTCCCTGACATAGACTTCATTGAGACTCAGACTTCTTAGGGCCTTTGGTGGACTCAAGACACAGATTCTGCCCCCACCCCAATCTTCCAACACTTATCGTAGATTATTCCACAGAACAGGACCCACAAAGAGTCCATAAAATTGAGCTTATACTGTAGATATTGAGTACAGAAAGAGATTGAGAGAGAGGTGTATCTTAGTTTGGGGCCTAAGGGACAGGGTTGTGGATTGTCTACACCACATTCTGGATTTCTGTCCTCATTGTCCCTGAAATGACACAGTTAAGGTATCCTGAAACTCATGTTTATGCAGGTATCCTTCCCCAGCTCTTCCACACTCCCTCCACTGGGTAGACCTGCCCTGTGTTCACAGCACCTCTTCCTGCTGATTTGGATTCTCTAAGGAACTGGAACCCCAGGACAGAAAGCCAATATCTACTGTCCTGGAAGAAGCAACAACAGTGGCTTGAAGGGTTTAATTTTGACATATCAGCACCTGAGATATTTCATCAAAACTTTGGACCCATTGAAACAACCACATACTTTTGGGATGTTTGTCTTCTTAGCTGTCTCCATGTCACTCTATAGCTGAAGGTTTTGATTGCAACTTAAGAATGAAGATGAACATCACAGAGCAGCAAAATGAAGAGGTTCCAGTGCCCCTCCAGTGCCCCAGGATTGGGGGAGGTGAGATTCAAGCTCCTTGAGCACCCAAGCAAATTTTCCTTGTCTACAGTGACTGTTTTAGATCTTTCTCCTTTTCTTGTTAGTGTTCCTCATCTGATCAAGTGAGAAAATAAAAACATATGTTTGTATCTCGGCTTCTTCAAGTCCCTTACCCCTAAGAACAGCCAGGGATTTCTTCTGGGCTTATATTCAGATTTGGGGCTTGCATACTTGATGACTCTCTCCTTTCTGCAATTCTCTTTCCACTTACAAACCTTACTGGCAGTCTCAAGCTTTGTGCTCTGAATTCTCAAGTGAGTTAGGCTTTGGACAAAGTGAGCAGGGACCATAAATTTCCCCTCATATATATATAATTTAGGTTCCTGTTTCCAGGCTCTATAGACACATCCATCCATGATGTTGGGGTCATAGCTCAAGAACATCACCGGGCACCTGGGTGGCTCAGTCGGTTAAGCCTCCAACTTAGGCTCAGGTCAGATCTCACGTTTGTGGGTTCGAGCCCCGTGTCAGGCTCTGTGCTGACAGCCAGGTTGGAGCCTGGAGCCTGCTTCTAGTTCTGTGTCTCCTTCACTCTCTGCCCCTCCCCCTCTCATGCTCTGTATCTCTCTGCATCAAAAATAAATAAAACATTAAAGAAACTTAAAAAAAAGAACATCACCATTTATAGGAGAAAAAGCAGAAACACAGAGATGAACAATATAGCCTGCAAACAAAACATGCAGGCAGAAGGCCTAGAAATGTGAACCTGGAGGTTCTTGTCTCATTGGCATCTGAGATGAAACCTATGACTTCAGGTCTGTCATGGAATGGTTCCTTGAGGTCTCTTAGATCCTGTCCTAAGACAAGTCTGACCACTGGTACCAGACATGGGGTGATCTGGACACAATGTTCCAGATCTGTGAGTAACAAGATGCAGCCTTCCTCATTCCCTTATGGGCCCTTCACTCTCTGGACACTTACTGCATCTAACTGTGCATCATCTACAATATGTCCTCATCCTTTCAAATTATGTCCCCAAATCCAGTCCATGGTGACAACATATTGTGATACTGTGTCACATTGGGCAGAAATCCCTTGATGCTAGGGTCAGCCTTCCCTGGGGACCAGGTGTATGATGGGTCAGGGTGGAACCAGGGACACAGAGTTTAGCTGAGTCTGACTCAGGACATTAGGCTGACCAAGAGGTCCTTCATTCCATACTATTTACTTAACATGTACTCAGTGTCAAACTTGGGTCTAGGGGCTCAGGATAGAGAATGGATAAGACAGGGATGGTTCTTGTCCTCAGGGAGATGATGCTGTCTGAAGAAGTGACAAAAATCCAGTAAAAGCATCAATACATATAAAATGTTACCATGAAGTCAGGAGAGGTCAGCATGGTAGGGTGAGTATAGGGGACTCTAGAGGGTTTGACAAGCAGGATCTGATTCAAGCTTATGAAGAAAAGTCCAGATGCTTCAGTGAACATGCATGAATAGGAGGAAGGAGGGGGGCAATGGGAAGGGCTGTGGGTGTTGAAGCAGAATAGGCAGACTCAGAAAATTTAGGGGAGGAAGGAAGTACTGAAGAATGTGGTTTCAAGGATGCTCTTAGAAACTGGATGGGATGTGAGTGAGCCCTTGGGGAAAAGCTTCATGGTCAAAGGTGGGGAGATGAATCTCCAAGCTCATTTCCATGATGGAAGCATCAACAGCTTCCCTGCCTTGCTCAGTGGTGAAACGGGGTATTTGCTCTCCAGATGACAAGTAGGGAATCTTGCAGGGCTTCACTCTTTCTTCTCTGATAGTTATCCAAGATGTCCCTTCTCCATGACCCTCATGGCTCCATGTTGATTTCCACATAGGACAAAATACTCTTCATTTCAAAGTATCACATCCACAGAACAAGCCTTCCAGAATGGAAAGGCTTGTCTTCCTGGACCTACTGATCAGGAATTCCAGCCTTCAGGAGGACTGGACCAGACCACCCACACCATCTTCCCCCAAATCAACATGGTTATCAGAAAGGGAATCATCTGGGGGATCTGGGTGGCTCAGTCAATTGAATATTCAACTCTTGATTTTGGCTCAGGCCATGATCTCACAGTTCCTGAATTTGAGCCCTTTGTCAGGCTCTCTGCTTGGAGCCTGCTTGGGGTTCTCTCTCTCTTCCCTTATCTCTGCCCTTTCCCCATTCATGCTCTCCCTAGTGCTCTCTCTCTCTCTCTCTCAAACTAAGTAAATAAACATTTGTTGAAAGAAAGGGAATTATTTTATTTCTTTTGCAAACACAACACTCATTCTTGGGTTGGAGCTGGTGTCAGTCACATGCTGAGCACCTGCCTGGGAGATGTGGGTCCAGATAGGAGAGGAAAAGGTCAGAAGGTTTGCTCAAGTGTCCCTGCCATGAACACCACTTAGTTCTTCACCAACTCTGCCCTCCACCCTCATAGTTGGTTCACATTGGGTCTTGTACTGTGGACACTGAGAGCAGGGAAAGAGATAGAGATCAGGGGGCTGCTGCCTCACAAAGTTGTATTTATTACTCCCAGAACTTTCCAATGTCTTACAAAACACAAGATGTTCCCTGACCCCCTGTACTCCTTTCCTCCATTGGTCCCATAGCTGAAGAGCAGTCCCAGAGACCCAGCACAAAATGTTCTGCACACATCTCAGGATGAGTCCCTTTTTTCTCCCATCCCCACTAAGTGCTACCCCAGGTCACCTCAGATGCATTGTTGAGAGTCTCAGTCTCACAGGGTCCTGGTAACAAGAGGTGCTCTCACACTCACCTTCTTCTGTGTCCTGGGAGTGAGATCAGAGTTAGCCCAACTCAGCCAAATATCTGACTCTCATACAAATAAAGAATGACAAGTGTGAAGCATTTTTATCTGATTCATATATTTGTGAGATTAGTAAAGCTTGATTAGAGCATATCAAAAACCAAAGTACTTACAGTTCACTAGGAAAATGAGCTTTGAAGAAATATTTTGCATGTTGGAGATACGCTGCTGAATTTTTAATAGAAGAGGAACCACATAAGAGGAAGTTGCCTGTGTTCTGAACAGAAGGGGACATGTCTTCACAGGGATAGGTCACTGCTCTGGAATTAGGAGTCTGAGTAGAGACATCTCTTCAGTCCTGATTTATGAACAGCAAAGGGAGCTGTGAACAAATTCATTCTGAAGAGTCTAGGTAGAGCATATAGTCTTCCCTCAGGTGATGGGAGGCCACATAAGGGGACATCTGGCCTGGTCCTATGTCAAGAGACAGTGCACAAAGCAGTAGGGCAGCAGGAGCTATCTCTTATGGGCTCTGATCACCATGTCACACAATAAGTGTGTCTGGGCCTGGACACCAACGGGCTCTAAGGGCCCACTTTTCAGGAGCTGCATTAAGGGACTGATCAGCATTAAGACCTGCCACCAGGCACTGCCTGTGCCTTGTGCTCAGGGCACACAGCTATCATCTCCATTCCTCTTGGTCCCACACAGCCCCTCCCTTGTCCTGCCCCTCCCCACCCCCTGACATCAGCAGAGGGACCTGACCCAGGGGTCAGAGAGTTGGGGTCTCATTTTTCATGGAAGGGCTCTCTCTCTCTGTCAGAGATTGTAGTGGGGAAGGGAAAGATTAAGAGAGGCTATGCTCAGCTGTGGGAACACAGAAAGCAGGATTGGTGATGACCTCTACCATGGCCTGGTCTCCTCACCTCCTCGCCCTCCTTGCTCATTGTACAGGTGACTGGGTGTAGGCAGAGGGGAAAACGTCCTGGGAGAACACTTTGGACCCTATTTCCTCCAATTGTCTCCAGACCCTAGCATTATCCTTTTTTTAAAAATTTAAATTCAAGTTAGTTAACATATAGTGTAGTATTGGTTTCAGGAGTAGAATTTAGTGATTCATCACTTACATATAGCACCCAGTGCTCATCCCAAGTGCCCTCCTTAATGCCCATGGTCCATTTAGCCCCTCCTCCATCCATCTCCTCTCCAGCAACCCAGTTTGTTCTCTGTGTTTAAGAATCTCTTACACTTTGTCTCCCTCTCTGTTTTTATCTTATTTTATTTTTCCTTACCTTTCACTACGTTCATCTGCTTTGTTTCTTAAATTCCACATATGAGTGAAATCATATAGTATTTGTCTTTCTCTGACTGACTTATTTCTCTTAGCGTAATATACTCTACTTCCATCCATCTTGTTGCAAATGGCAAAATTTCATTCTTTTTGATTGCTGAGTAATATTCCACTGTAGATACGTGTGTGTGTGTGTGTGTGTGTGTGTGTGTGTGTGTGTGTACCACGTCTTCTTTATCCATTCATCAGTTGATGGACATTTGAGCTCATTCCATGATTTGGCTATAATTAGTATTTCTACTATTAATGAACAACACTGCACAGAATGCCTACTTTTTTAATAAAAAAATTGTCTTAAAAAACAAAGATTTCAAAGGAAATGATATTTCAAATGATCTTTCAGAAGATAAAACCCTTTTAAAGGCAAAATTATAATATAGCATAGGTTTTCTTTTAGTTAAATTCATGGAATAATTTTGTTGAAATTGCAATCTTAGATTTTCACTGATCAGTTTTATTTTTTTATTTTTTATTTTTCTCCATAATATTTTATTGTCAAATTGTTTTCCATACAACACCCAGTGCTCTTCCCCTTAAGTGCCCTCCACCATCACCACCACCTCTCTTCCCCCCCTCCCCCTTCCCCCTCAACCCTCAGTTCATTCTCAGCATTCAATAGTCTCTCAAGTTCTGCATCCCTCTCTCTCCCCAACTCTCTCTCCCTCCTCCGTTCCCCCTGGTTCTCCATTAGGTCTCTCTTGTTTTCCTGCTAGACCTATGAGTGCAAACATATGGTTTCTGTCCTTCTCTGCCTGGCTTACTTC
>NC_043713.1:69676392-69681619 GCF_006229205.1 Suricata suricatta
GCTAAAATGAACAAAGCAAGAGACTACAGATGTTGGAGAGGGTGTGGAGAGACGGGCACCCTCCTACACTGTTGGTGGCAATGTAAACTGGTGCAGCCGCTCTGGAAAACAGTGTGGAGGTGCCTCAAAAAACTATCCATTCACTGATCAGTTTTAAAATGTTGGTGCATTTAGAATCTCAAAGTAACACTTTTCTGTACCAGACTTACACACACAACTAAACACACTGACAGTTTGTTCTTTTTTATTCCAAACAACTCCTGAAACTAAAATCTGTTAAGAGTCTCATGAATACTAGTCTAGAATTTTTCTAGTTATTAAAACATCTGTTTATGATATTTTGGTAAATGGGATTAATGGTTTTATGGGTTTGTTTTGGTTTTGGTTAAAGTCTATCTTCCTGGCAAAGTCATGATGTAAAACAGGCATATTTTCACACATAGCACTCACTATGGACAATACTTTTTTTACACCCTCTATTTGGAAAGTGGATTCTAACATCCACCACATCAGTCTCCTGGGAACAGACACTGCTCAAGGGATTGAGAGATTTAAGTAAAATGCTTCAGAGAACATTATTTGTCACACCTCCCTGTGTCCTGTGCTTGCAGAAGTGATTCCTAGGAGTGAGTCACTGTGTTAAACTATGTGGATGATGATAGTGCTCAAGTGTGTGAGATATTGACAAGTAAGATTCACTTGGCATCAACTACTTGGGATGCCCACTTGGGGTTTTCCCTTGACTTTTCATCCCTAGAGAGAGGATCCTTCTCCCCTCAGTGGTGTGGGGGCATATGTCCACAGGAAAGGGGGAGCCATGGTCACCAGGGGCTCACATAAGAGAAAACAATGTAGTACCCTGCACAGAAAAGGCCATGTGCCCATGGGGACCCATCACTGCTCTGGAGTTGATCCTAATCTAGGAGGAATTTATGAAAAAACACCACCTCAATCCTGACCTAAGAATACCAAAGGGAACCATGGACACACTGATCCTGAGGAGACTGAGTAAAGCATAAATCTGCTCTGAGATGATGGAAGATCACATAAGATAAGGCCCTAGTGCATGGAACAGTGGAAAGAGCAGTAGGGAGGTAGAAGCTGTCTCCAACAGTGTATCTGGGAGTGGACACTGGGCGGCACACAGTCTTGTTTATTAAGTTTAAGGGATGATCATAGCTGGGAACTGCCACCTAGCACTGCTTATGCCCTCTGCTCAGGGTTTACAGCTGAGACCTCTCCACTCCCTGGCCCCACACAGCCCCTCCGCTGCCCATTCTCTTGACATCTTCAGGCAGAGGGACCTGACCCAGGGCTAGTGAGGGGTCAGAGTTCTGGGGGTATCATTTGCATGGACGGGCCCTCCCTCTCTTAGAGGGTGAAAAGGGGAAGGGAGACATTAGGAGAGGTCTGCTCAGCTGTGGGGCTACAGAAGGCAAGATGGGTGATGGTCTCCATCATGGCCCCTCTCCTCACCCTCCTCAATCACCACACAAATGACTAGATGGGGGGACAAGAGAAGGGACCCTGGAAGAACAGGTGGGGTTCTTCCTCCTCTTTCCTCATTTCCCCAACATCACTCTCTCTGTGTCTGTCTCCCTTGCAGGGTCCTGGGCCCAGTCTGTGCTTACTCAGCCTTCTTCAGTGTCTGGGACCCTGGGCTAGAGGATCACCATCTCCTGCAATGGAAGTGCAAGATTGAAGGTGGACCAGTACACAAATATGTACACAAAGATCCCAAGAATGGCACCCAAGCTCATCATCTATTATGATAACAAGAGACCCTCTGGTGTCCCTGATTGGTTCTCTGGCTCCGAGTCTGGCAGCTCGGGTTTCCTGACCATCACTGGGCTCCAGGCTGAAGATGAGGCTGATTATTGCTGTTCAACATGGAACAGCAGTCTCAGAGCTCACTCGATGCTACAGGGTGTGGGGAAGTGAGACCAAAACCCACTTACTCAACTGTGAAGAGGGGAAACACACTAGCAGTTATCTACTCAGCTTAGTCTGTGATTCTACTTATTCTTTTGCTGATGCCCTGGGCCCGGGTCCATTCAGGGACACTGCCTGTGAGTGAGGCTCCTCCTCACTTCTGACCTCAGTGTCACTGTGAGCTGCCAATTCCTAGACAAAGTGTCTTCTTGAAAACAGAAATGTCTTGTCTTTATCAGCCTGGGACAGTTTACTTCTAGGGTGGTTTATATTCATCTTTTCCCTTTCTGATTTAAATTAAATGAAATCATTTCTTTTGGCCTTGAAAATATCATAGGACCTCAGCTCTACCATGTGCTTGAAGAATAAGTCAGTGCTTTTTCATCTGATATTATCATCTACATGACTATAACCAGTGCTGGCTAGTTTTGTCTTATTTTATGATGTCTCTGAAATATTTACCAACTCAATATTTTAAAAAATTTCAAAACGTTTGTCCTTAGGAAAACCTGTATGTGAATGGTATAGTGGATTCATTTATAGTGACTAAAAACTGACGGAACCCATCTGCACATGGATGTTTATTCCAGGATTATATATAATCCCCCAAACCTAGAACCAACTAAGATGTCACTAGGAGGCACATTTATAAAACAGGATATTTTTAATACTATCACCATAATTAGATCATATTTTGGAAGAGGCAAAATTCTTGAGAGAGGACGAATGTCTGCCGTTTCTGGGGGGCTAAGGGAAGAAAAAGAGTTGAACGTGAGAACACTAATTTGCTTATGGCAGCCCTGATAGATCACATCGTTTATCCTTCTGTGTTTATTATTATTTTCAAACATAAGTTTGGACAGTGGGTCTTCTTTTTTTTAAAGAATGATGTCATAAGCAGTGATAGTGATATTTTTCCTTTAGTGAAATGCATGTTTCCCTGATTCTCTCTGAATCTCAGGCCTGCTCACAACGTACCCTCACCTACCACAGCCGCCTTTTCTAACTGAACTTTCTTGCAGACCAAGTCTATGGGACTCCTCACATTTGAAACTGACCCACATTCTGGAGAGGGTAATGGTGTTTGCAAAAGGCAGGACCAGGCTCTCGTGGCAAGACTGGAGTCCTTCCAGGCTGACTGAACACCTCTAGGGCCACCACGTGGCAGTGTTATCTTGGGAAGTCCAAGATCCTGAGGGATGTTGGAAAATGTCACTATAGTCATGTGTGGGACTGAACCCTGTTCAGAAATCTCAGGTGTGTCACTGAGATACTACCTCATACCAGTCAGGGTGGCTAAAATGAACAACTCAGGAAAAAACAAATGCTGATAAGGATGTGGAGAACAAAGAGCCCTCTTCCATTGTTGGTGGGAATGCCAATTGGTGCATCTGCTCTGGAAAACAGTGTTGAGGTTCCTCAAAAACTTAAAAATAGGGGCGCTTGGGTGGCTCAGTCGATTAAGCGTCCAGCTTCGGCTCAGGTCATGACCTCACAGTTCATGGGTTCGAGCCCCACGTTGGACTTTGTGTTGACAGCACAGCTCAGAGCCTGGAGCCTGCTTCAGATTCTGTATCTTCCTCTCTCTGACCCTCCCCTACTTGTGCTGTCTCTTTATGTCTCTCAAAAATAAATTAAAAAACATTAAAAAAACTTTTAAAAAACCCTTAAAAATAGAACTACCCTATGACCTAGCAATAGCACTACTAGGACTTTATCCAAAGAATACAGGAGTGCTGATTCATTGGGGCACATGTATCCTAACATTTATAGCAGTGCTTTCAATAATAGCCAAATCATGGAAAGAGCCTAAATGTTCATCAACTGATGAATGTATATAAAAGATGTTGTTCATATATACAATGGAATACTAGGCAATGAGAAAGAATGAAATCCTGCCATTTGCAGCAATATGGATGGAACTGGAAGGTACTATGTTAAGTGAAATAAATCAGTCAAAGAAAGAAAGATATCATATGTTTTCACTCATATGTGGAACTTGAGAAACTTAACAGAAGACCATGGGGAAGGGAAGGGGAAACATAGTTACAAACAGAGAGAGAGGGAGGCAAACCACAAGAGACTCTTAAATACAGAGAACAGGTTCTCTGCTCCTCCCCATTCGACAGACAGCTGCATCTTCTGGTGCAGTGCCAGCTGCGTCCCTGAGACACGATGGTGAAGGTCTGAGTCAACGGATTTGGCCGTATTGGGCGCCTGGTCACCTGGGCTGTTTTTAACTCTGGCAAAGTGGACATTGTCGCCATCAATGACCCCTTCATTGACCTCAACATGGTCTACATGTTCCAGTATGATTCCACCCACGGGAAATTCCACGGCACAGTCAAGCCTGAGAACAGGAAACTTGTCATCAATGGAAAGCCAATCACCATCTTCCAGGGGCAAGATCCTGCCGACATCAAGTGGGGTGATGCTGGTGCTGTGTATGTTGTGGAGTCCACTGGGGTCTTCACCACCATGGAGAAGGCTGGGGCTCACTTGAAGGGTGGAGCCAAGAGGGTCATCATCTCTGGCCCTTTTGCTAATGCCCCCATGTTTGTGATGGACGTGAACCACGAGAAGTATAACTTCCTCAAGATTGTCAGCCATGCCACCTGCACCACCAACTGCCTGGCTCCTCTGACGAAGGTCATCCCTGACCACTTTGGCATCGTGGAGGGACTCATGACCATAGTCCATGCCATCACCACTATCCAGAAAACTGTGGACAGCCCCTCTGGGAAGCTGTGGTGTGACAGCCGAGGGGCCACCCAGAACATGATCCGTGCTTCTACTGGCACTGCCAAGGCTGTGGGCAAGGTCATCCCTGAGCTGAATGGGAAGCTCACTGACATGGTCTTCCGTGTCCCCACCCCCAATGTGTTCATCGTGGATCTGACCTGCCACCTGGAGAAAGCTGCCAAATATGATGACATCAAGAAGGTGGTGACGCAGGCATAAGAGGGCCCCCTTAAGGGCATCCTGGACTACACTGAGGACCAGGTCATCTCTTGCAACTTTTACGGTGTGTATGTGTGTGTGTGCGTATGCATGTGTTGTAAGGACACAAGTCTAAACCAAACAGACTCCATGACAGGCTTTAAGTTTCCCCTCTGACCTTAAAGGCCTAAGCTTCAGTTTCCCCAAAACTAACAGGCAGTTACACATTGCCTAGAGCAAGAGAGACCACCTTCACAACACCCAGTCAGAAAAGGTCAGCAACCACTCTCCGCATTCGTAAGGGTGAGGTCTGCAGATAGAAACTATAGATAGGACCCTGTTACCTAATGTTAAA
>NC_043713.1:69681719-69696674 GCF_006229205.1 Suricata suricatta
GGGGGGGGAGGAGGTGATGGTCATGGTGGGAGGTACTTGTGGGGAGAAGCACTGGGTGTTATATGGAAACTAATTTGACAATAAACAATTATAAAAAAAATAAAATTAACCCGATAGTTGCGAAACAAGACCCGAGGCTCGCCCTGTAATTGGTTGATTTTAAAGGTACTCTAAATATTGTGATTGGGTCCCGCCAAAAGTAATGAACTCTCTGGACAATGTGTATGGTCAAAGTCGCTGCCAATACTGTTACACAATAATGATTGGATCACTGCACCTATGTCACAATTTCTTGTGACTCCCCCTTCCCAACCCCCATAAAAACCCTGCTCAGCCCTTGTTTGGAGCTCTCAGCACAGATCCACTGCGTTGGTGAAGTCTGTGAGCCCCAGCTCGAGCCCATAATAATAATAAAACCCTTTGCTTTTGCATGCATGACTCGGTCTCCCTGGTGGTCTCTCGTTTTTGGGGACGATATTGCGATCTGGGCATAACAGTGTGTGTTACTGTATCTACAAAGCTCAAAACAGCCTGACACCAAAGAAAACTTCAACAGTGATTTGTTGAATGAATGTGTGAATTCACCTCAATAAGAATTCAAAGAAGAAGAATAGATCTGAGCAAAGGCAATTTCTACATATGGATCTTTGTATGATTGGAGAGGAGATGTGGGCTAAGCACTTGATATTTGGGTAGAGGACAAAAGAAAATAACAGACTTTATCCTTTGGGAAGGTGACAGTACCATGGACTGGATTCCATGGGTTCATGCAGGAAAGAAGAAAAAGACATGATTTGTGGGGGATAAGTTTAAGAATTCCCTGAGCTTGCACTGATCGGTTAACAAGGCATAAAGAAATAAAAAACCACAGAATGATGCATCCAAGATTAGGTAAACAAGATTAGGTAAACAGGGCAAAAGCCCCCAGTATAGGACAAAGTTATAGGAATAGGAAATATCAGGATGAAAGCATCCAACAATTAGGTAAACACGTTTAAGTATTCAAGACAGAAATATACCTTACCTTAGTACAATAGCAGGAAGCTGCTTTCATAGGAAGAAAGGAAAAAAACAGGAAAACAGGACTTTAGACTGCAGCAGGGAGAAGTTGCCTAGAGTGGAGCTAATTAGCAAAAGAAAGGTGCCTTGTTAACCCTGAGGTAGCATGTTCTGTCTTTCTTGTCCCCTAGGCAAGTTTAGGTAAACAGAGGTGGCCCCTCAGACCTGCTGTAAACAACTATCTGCCTGATGCCAGGACTTTGTTTTATATTGATCCAAACTCCTAACTGCACATCATGCCCATGAGTTAATGTTCACAGTTTCATTGTCTCTTTATGCATATTTATCATGCTTGTAAGCCTTCTAATCTTAATAAAAATGAAGCAAGACTCCATGCTTACTCGGGGCTCTCGTCTCCTCTTGGACATCAGCCTCTGTCGAATTTCAATCCTGTGTCCACTCTCTTGCTGGACAAGAGAAAACTCCAGACCCGGAGCCTATGACAATGATTAGCCTCCATCTGGGGAGTAAAAAAGCATAGGGAGCAGCTGCATCATGGAGAACCTTCTAAGCACAGAAATGATCCATGAGTAAATGAACTGCAGCATACAGGTGAGCTGTATGAATATTTGCTAGTGTTTCAGTTAATTAAGTACCAGTAAGATTGTTGTTTGTCTACAAGATGTTGAGTTAAGTAAAACTTACCATATGATCCAGAACTTCTAGTATTTACCTCCTCAACTAAAATTCCTTGAAAATATCTCATACTGGCAAATCTATTGAAGAATTACAGTGCGTGAATTCAGTGTTGACACAAGTAGGTTCTTCACATGGAGTAGTGGAAGAAAGAAGCCAGTAAATAAGTGTCTGGGACTTTATTCCCCCAATGCACTTTATTTTTTTCTGTAGTATAGCATGCTGTGAACATAGCAACTGCAAAATGATATACATGATGATAAGGCTTTTTGGGGTGATAGTGGGGTTCATGGGGTCTGGAGCTGACGGCCAGGAAAGAATTCTTGAAGACGTCTTTGGTGCAAAAAAGTGATTTTATTGAAGAATGGGGACAGGACCCAGGGGCAGAAAGAGCTGCCCAGGGACCATGAGGAGAGATTGGCTATATACTATGGGATTGGGGGTGTGGTAGGGTCCTCTCCTTAAGGAAAGAAGAAAAAAACCCTCCAGGCAACCTGGGTATACCCTTATGTGACAACATCCCTCATGACCTTGTAACATGAGAGAGGCCACTTAAGCAGACTGCATGCTTCTGTGTTACCATATGTGGGAGACAAAGAAGTAAAAAATAAATAAAAAACGATGCCACTTGGCTTTTGGGGCTCAGTTCTTTGGGTATGAACCCAACTGAGTGGTGGTGGCAGGAATAGTTGCTTCTTGGAAAGAAAGGTCTTGGTGTCATGACTCTCTGTATGAGAATCCTGCTATGTTACTTGGGGGCTGTCCTCTGGGATTCCAAGATGGTGTGTTTCTACCTCCTTTGCCACCAAGAATGTGGACTCGGGGCGCTGGGAGAGGCTACCTCACCTGGTGCCAGTGGACCACTTGATCTGCAAGAGACTAGCCCTCCTGACATGTAGGGGTGAGGACACCATGTGTGTCAATGGAACCTATGAGGCCCAGGAACCAGCTCAGGGAGCGCCTGTCACATTGGTAAGAACCCGCGTTCATTTTGACAAATCTGCCCATAATAGGGAGAAGAGGAGTCTGATCACCTCCCAGAGTTGCACTAGTAGTTCCACAGTGAAGAGGAATAAAGCTGCAATTCTAAGGTGTTCAGCACTGGGTGCTGGGCATCAGTTTGGAGTCACCATGTGACTGTGTATGGGGACTTGTTTCTCGTTCCTTCCCTGGGTCAATGGCGATGATAATTAGAGCCAACTCTCTCTGGTTATTCTTCCTCAGAGCGGGGACTTTAAGGAATAAAGCACCTGCCAAAAATCTTTTTGTTTCAGGGAAATTCCCTGTCTTCTCCAGACTGGCATGGGCTACCTAATTCCACTGGTGGAAAACAAAACAAAACAAAAGAAACCTGGAGTCTGCTCGTCTGTCTGAGCCGACAAGATTTAAAACTGGGAATTCCCTTTCTCCACCTTCTGTGGGCACCTCTCCTCTTGTGCCTTCTCTTCCCCTCCTACTTTTCTGCACCATCTGGGGCACAGCCTGCATTACTGGCTCCTCAGTGCCTCAGACACCATCGGCTCCTCCTCCCACTCTAGAGGTTGTGGAGCGAAGACCACCGAAGTCAGATTTCTCCACCAACGATCCAGGTAAAGATTAACCACGGGGAACTAATTCTCTTATGTGGACCCAAATAAAATGTATTCAGTGTTTAAACTAATTTAAGTTTCTTGATTTGAGATAGACAATGTTTATCAACATTTAAAAAAAAACACAGAAACAAACTTTTATTCTACCTAGATTTGCTGAAGGTCAAATAAGCTCATGTTATCTCTGTTCCAATTTGTTAACAAGTGGATGACTTAAAGTGATGGCTAATTTTGTCTGTCTCAGAGTTTTCATGGGTAATTGTTAAGATAGTTTTCAAAGTCCTTGCTAACCTGAAATCTTAAAGTTTTACTTGCATGATAAATAGAGATTAAATTCATTGGATATCTAAGGAGATAAGAAGCCACAGCACTAATTACTAGATGTAGTTCTGTGCTTTTGACTTGTTGCAAAAAAACACAAAAAACAAAAAACCCTAAGGATATTGGGAACTGTAAAAAAAAACCATGCTTTGTGGGGCTGTGTGGCTCAGTCGGTTAAGCGTCCGACTTCAGCTCAGGTCTTGATCCCACAGTTCGTGGGTTCGAGCCCCACATCGGGCTCTGTGCTGACAGCTAACACAGAGCCTGGAACCTGTCTTTGGATTCTGTATCTTCCTCTCTCCCTGACCCTCCTCTGCCTGCACTGTCTCTCAAAAATAAATAAAAAACAACAACAACAAAAAACATGCTTTGTGCTTAATGGATTCATGAGTTTGCCACTCAAGAATTCTGATATAATATAGATTTCACAATTGGTTACTACTTAGTTTTCACTGGAGACTAAGGTTTCTAAGAGTTAAAATTCTGCTACATGTAGTTAAAACTGATAAAAATAAGAAAAGCAATTCTGTATGTAGAAAAGTAGGAGATATAAAAGAAAGATATAAGAAATGGAAATATCTTTTTGTTAAAAGTAAAAAAAAAAGTAATTTTGTCCTAAATGAGATAAGTTATTTGGGAAAAAATGGCTTGGGACAAATTCTAAATGCAAAAAAACATTGTAGAAGGTTCATGAAGGAAAATCTTTAAAAAGAATTTTTATGTGTGGTCAGGATGTACTAAGTTAGGTTTAAATAAATGGATTTTAAAAGTACACAGGGTTAAGATTAAAATTCCTCCTTCTTTGATCTAAAGGCTGGGAAAACGATGGCAATACACTTAGTACCAGCCTCCAAATCCTCCATATTTGTGTTGTTCCTGTTTAGCAGAGAAATGAATGCCTCTGCCATAGGAGGGATGGATGATATATGAAGGGCTTTTTACTAAGATACATGGGAGCCGTTTTGCTAAACTTAGCCCATTGTATGCCAAAAATGGATATCCACATGGCTGAAACGTATTTATGTGGGCATTGTTGAAAAAGGCAGGGGGATAGACCTTGACTTTGGCTCTTTAACCCCCTCTCTCAATGGCCAGTGATCAATATGTAAGTTACTGTTGGGCCAGAATAAAATTAGTGCATTCTACAACAACCAAGAAAGTCTTGTTTGGTCACAGTCCATACTCCTCCTAAGGTCCTCCAGGTGGGAAACGGAGGGATAAGAAAAAAATAGGAAAGACCAGATCAGCTCTCAGAGGTAGGGTAAAAGCCTGGGTAAAAATGACTACTCCCAGCACCTCGAATGACTGACAGGTCTTTTGGCTGCCAGTCGCATAGCCAACCAAAAAGCAGAACCAGGAGATGAGGTTTGTCCTGGCCAGCTATATAGGAAATTGAGATAAGGGACAACTTTCTTCCTTTCTATTGATGGGTAATTCCCCAACCAAGGCCCTTACTCCTTTGGAATGCATTATTATTCATTTTCTCTTGCTCAAAGGCTTGGTTCCAATACAAATTGGAAGAGGGAAACTGGGCTCCAGAAGGAAATAAATGGCAATACATTTGGACTACAATTGGACTTATTTTGTAAATGCGCTGGGAAATGGGGGGAATTCTCCTATGTTCATTGTTTTTGGGCTTTAAGAAAAAAAATTTGAGATATATGTAAGCAATGTAAGGTGGATCCTAATTTAATGGCAGCTCTTACTAAACTCCAGCAATCAGGAGAGGGAACAGTTAAGGGCCACTTACCTATATGTAAAACAGACCTAGAGAAGGAGGAAAGGAAGTTCCACTTCAACCTCCTTTTCCTAGGTCCTCAATCTATATTAAAAAAAATACAATTCTGCTCCCTGCTACCTACCTTAGCCAGGTCCTTCCTGTAATGTAACAGGTATGTTTCCCTTACAAGAAGCTAGAATGCCAGAAGAAAAGCCTCTACATTACAAGGTTTAAGACAGATAAAAAGAGATCTAGGTAAATTTTCTGATCAGATAAGTATATAAAGGCTTTTCAGAATATTACGTATGTTTTTGAGTTGACCTGGGAAGATATAATGCTTTTGTTAAATCAGACTCTTAATGAGAAGGATTTTTTTAAAAACAAATTAAGGAAATGTAAGGTTTAGCCCTTAAATTATGTTAAATTAGCCACTATTTTACAAGCACAAAATGAGAGCCCAATGGCATTCCTGGAGAGGTTGAGGGAGGTTCTCATTAAATATATGGCTATCTCCCCTGACTTCTAAGGCTGAGATAATTTTAAAGGACAGGTCTGTCACCCAATCAGCCCTAGATATTCTAAGAAAATGCAAAAATTGGGTGTTGGCCTTGAAGAGACCTTGGAGGAGCTCTTAGGAGCTGCCAATTGGGAATATTACAAACAAAACAGAAAAGGAGGTTTGAAAAAATCTGAGGGTTTAGTTGTGGCATTAAGAACTCTGTCAGACTGGACTTCCCGAGGTCCTGGCACCAAGTGCCATTTATATGGCCATTCAGAGCACTAAAATGAGAACATCCTCAGAGGGGACAACCAAACTGAAAATCCCATAAGCCATGAACCTTGTATGGAAACAATCACTGGAGAACTGAATGTTCTTGGGGACCTCTCTCTGTGAGGACTCATATAACCACTGTTCCTGTAAGGGACTGCCCGGGGCCTGGGGCTCTTCATGGTGGCTCCCCTAAACCAACTACCAGAGCTACTTTTTCTGTCCTTTGCATTCCAGGCCAACTATCCAAATGCAGTATGACTATTAGAGGCATCTCTGGAAAACTTTTAACTAAATTTTTCTCTCAGCCCCTGGGATGTATATGGGAAAACCAACAATTTTCTCATTCTTTTCTGATAATGTCAGAGAGCCTTACTCCTATGCTAGAAAGGGACATTATAAGTAAATTAGAGACTATAGTGCTACTAACTCCAGGACAGATGAATAATTATGTGAGTTTTTGAAAATTAATGGATATTATAGGTTGTAAATACCAGGGTTCAGGAAAAGAGTTTGCTGCTATATCAATTATTAAAGGAGACTCAATGCCAGCTACTGCTGATAGGGAAAAATCTGTTATAAGATGCCTGACAGGACTGATAGGGAAATTTCTGTCCCTGACTGAAGACTCCTCTTCCAGGTTTTTCTTCCCACCCTGCTTGCTGCTTGCCAAATTGCTACTAATGTGGAAATAAAAGACAATAAATTGTTTCCTCTCCTTATGCTCAGGGTTCAGACCTGTGGAGAGTGATCTCCTCTGAGCCCACTGGTGTAAAATAAACCTCTCGCCTTCCAAGATCTTCAAGTGCTGCTTGGTTCTTCTGCTGGGTGATCCAGACCAGGTCCTGTAACACTTCCCCCTCCCCCAATAATAAATAAATAAATTGGGTCTCACTCCTAGACACTGTCTCCAGCCCTTGCAAGGGTTATAACCACAAACTTGCTCTCTCAGGCAATCAATGAACTGGGGATATCCAGAAAAGACTGACAATTAGGTTTCACTTATATGCCAAGATCAAAGAAATTTCAACATTTGTTGGTGTGGATTAATACTGTTACTAATTAGGGAAAGACCTTCCCCAACAAGACAGAAAAGGAACAAAAAGTAATAAAGATTCTGCTTTATAAAATAATACCCGGGTTTGGCTTACCTTAAAATTTGTAAATTAAAAACGGTAAATGGCTGTCTTGATTATTTCTTTAGTAGAGTTCCTGGCTCTTGGAAGTTTTATCTCAAAATAAAGCAAACTCTCTGCTTATACTCAGGAAAACTCTGAATAACATCTCACAAGCATTAGATGCTTTAAAAATTTTTTTTAAAATTAAGTTAGGGACAAACTCTTGGAAATAGGGCCACCACTGATTACTTACTGCTCTTGCTCCTCCATCAGCTGGGTTATGAGAGATTCCCTGACATATGTTGTTTACAAAGTCAGGGTCTCTCTTAGATTGTTTGAGAAGTTTGGAAACTATAGACATTATCTTAAGATGCCATATTGTTGGTCAATATAATCTTTACTTTGTGTTTTTCTCTTTGTGTCTGTGCCAGCCTTCCTGTGAAACCATACTGAGGGCCACTGGACAGACCCTTGTTGGGTAGACTCTAACTGCTGTACTCCTACACCGTCCCTTATCAGCTTGAAGGAGCCAGAATGTTCATTGCTCCTGTTCTCTAACAGCAGTTACAGGCCCTATTCCAGGGAAGAAATAAGTAGGGAAAGGGTTAACATTAGGCAGGAAGAGAGAAAGGACCTTCAGGGAGGCAGAATGCAGCTGCAAGTGGGAGGCTAAAGAAACAGCTGGGGTTCTCCCCTTGTAAAATCCTTTATGGGCACCCTCTCCCCATTATCTAGGGGATAAGGGGGGATCCAAATGAGATAGATAGACAATCTAAGCTTAAGACAACTTCTGGGAGCCACACTGGCCTTGCTGGATGACAGAGTCACAGTAAGGAAATGGCAGACTTTGCACGGCTCCTGCCATGAGAGGCGGAAACTGGTATCTCCTTCTGCTACTACTGCTCATGTGAAATTAAGCCTGTTGCTATTGATTAGGCTTCACAATGTTCCAAGTAAGACGGATATTCCCCACACAGATACCTCATGGGAAGAAGCATATTCCCACCTCTATAAAGAGGAAGTTAAAGCACTGCAGATGTTTGTCAAAAGGCTTTTCTTCTTTTTTTTTTTTAATGTTTTATTTATTTTTGAGACAGAGAGATTCAGAGCATGAGCAAGGAGAAGCAGAGAGAGAGGGAGGCACAGAATCGGAGGCAGGCTCTAGGCTCTGAGCTAGCTGTTAGCACAGAGCCTGACGTGGGTCTCGAACCCACAAACGTGAGATCAAGACCTGAGCTGAAGTCGAAGGCTTAACAGACTGAGCCACCCAGGTGCCCCAAAACGCTCTTCTAATGAGCCTCACAAACTTAAGGCATAGATAATGAAGGGGGTTAAAGAACACAAGATTTACTATTAACTCTGGCCCAGCAAAAGACAGCCTAATTTAGGAATAAGAAACAAAGAAGAGCCAGGCATAAGTTACTGAGCATACCTATGCTAATTGGTGCCCATCATGAGGATGAGTAAGAGTAGTTACAACTTAAACTCATATGCAAAGGCCAGCACGTCTAGGGCGCCTATGGCGCTTACACCTTCAACATCAAAGAACAAGGCTGCCAAAAGGCTTATTTACTAACCAGCGTGAATACATTCTTCCTCTTGTGAGCCAGACAGAATGACTCCTAGCCTTGTTTATGCCTGAGTCTTAGCGTTATTGTTATAAACCAATGTGTTTGCTATCTGCTTCTCACTGAAAACATCCTGCTATCTTCTTAGTTGTAACATTTACTACCGGTTCAAACAAATGTGTATGTTATCTGCTTTTCACTGAGAATATCTGTTATCCTATGATGTGTAAATTACCTCATTGTATTTAGAGTAGTTCTGCAAAAATGCCTCTGTAAAACCTGTTTCTGCACCCTTTTCAAAGCATCTTATCACTGAGAATTATTTGTAAAAATTCCACTTTTTGATGTCATGTTAACACTTACATCTATAAATAAAGATACAAAGCCTGACAGGGCAGAGATGATGCCTGGCTGGTGACCAAGAAAGAAACCCGTGGCTCTCTCTCAACTCGTCTTTTGCCGACACCGTCTCTTTTTCAGGGGACCCTGGACCTGCTGGAGCTGGACTCCAGCAGACAACAGATGCAGGCCCTTGGCTTTACCCTAACCACCTTACACCAGTGTCAGGGAGCGATTACCTGTGAAGGTGACCACAGAGGCTCACCCCTTTAAACCGGGAGATGCAATATGGATAAAGAGTGAAATGTCCAAGCCCTAAAACTCCTCTGGAGGGGCCCGCTTACTGTCATTTTGCCCACCTCTACTGCAGTAAAGGTAGCCAATGTGGGTCCCTAGATTCACTACAGAAGAGGGAAGGCGGCATCTCAAACCTGGGAGTGCATTCCTGATCCATCAATGCCATGCAAGCTGACCATTTGGAAGAAGCAATCTGCATCTCCAGAGGGTTCGGAGACTGCAGCCCTGCTTTAGTCACTCTGGAAGCTGACTGATCTACACACAGATCAGTGTAGATCTGCAGAAGCTTGAGGAATCGATGTTCCAATGAAACAAAAGAGTGTCCTTATTTTTTATATGTTTCCTTACTGTGATGCCTGTCATGCCTTGTTTCTCACTATTGTGATTCTTGCTCTAGTGTTTGCCATAGGACTGGCCAAGCCCCCTCTGGCTGGCTGTAAATATTAACACTCACCTTCCTTTTGTGGATAGGATACTTCGTTGGTACCAACAAGGCCAAACAATGTCTGAAAGAGGCTAGAAAATTAGATCTCCACAAACTTCATAGTAAAACAAAATACCACAGTCCTACTATCAGGGTTTGGCTTCTCAAAAGATCAATTATTGGGAAAAACTGCCAAGTGGGGGAAAAGTTCATCATTGTCTCTATTAGAAACTTAACATGCCTAGGCCAAAGATTTTATAACTCAACTGCCTGGAAAACCCAATGGTGGGGGACCCCAGATCACCTTAAGCCAGATCCCCACCTCTTGTCTAACTTCTCTCATCTCAGCTAGACCTGGGACAATGTCAACGCAGCTATCAAATGGCATGCCCCAGGTGGACTATACTACATATATGGAAGGACAGCCTATATACACCTCTAAACCAGGATGATGCTCGTTGACCCTAAATAGAGGGGTTGGAGAATCAAAGTGGGGAATGTGGTAGGTCCCCTCCCTAAGGATATTAAAAAAACTCAAGACAACCTGGTTATACCCTTATGTGACAACATCCCTCAGGATCTTGTAACATGAGACCACTTAAGCAGACCACATGCTTGTGTGTTACCATATATGGGAGACAAAGAAGCTAAAATATATATACATATATATATATACATATATATTTATAAAACTATACCATGTGGTGCTGGGGGCTCAGTGTTTTTGGTTTGAACCCAATTGAGCGGTGCTGACAGGAATAAGTTGATTCCTGGAAGGAAAAACTTGGATGTGAGGATCCTGCTACAGAGGAGGTAAAGTCCAGGGGAAGTCTTCAGTGAGATTTCGTATGCTAAAGAAGACTCACAGGATACTGGAGGCCTAGCTATTGTCAAGCTAAGGTTCTTTTTTCCCTCTAGTGAAACATTAACTTTAAAACAGTAAAGAGTTCCTGGAGAAACATTTTACTCTGCCAGCCTCAAATATTTGTCAATGGGCTGCCGGTTATAATGAAATTTATTTCCGCCATTTCTTTCTGCCTTTGTTTCCCACATTACTATGGATGGGTTGTCGGGAGCCACCAAGTTTTCTGGCTGCCTCAGGCAAGGATATTCGCTCTCTAGGGAGTACCGAGAAAACCAAGATTTGCATCTGGAGGCTGGAGATTGCCATTTCCTGGCCCAAATAATTTTGGCAACTGTCTTGCTGCGCCAGATATAGATTTGGCCAAGGTGCACATAAGATCAAAACCTTATTTCGGGTATTCAGCGCTAGCTCCCCCTCCCCAGCATTGCAGAGGCAAGTCTGGGCGCTTCTTTTGATATTCATTTGACTCTGTTACCTGGAAACCAACCTGGGTCAGTTCCCCGCCCCAAATTCTATATAAGAGTGAATTATTTTCTGAATAAAGACTGAGGCTTGATCAGAAACCGTGTACTGTCTTCACTCTCTGCGTCTCCCTCCTGCCCTATTTTCTCTCCCTCCCTCAAGAAGGACCCGCGACAGAGGCGCGCTCAAAGCCGGGGACTAGCGTGCCTAGATCTGGCGAGCTAGTGCACCGCGGCACCTACAAGTGCTGCCCCAACCTGGGGTGGAAGCGGACAGGCGGACGAGCAGCCCCGGTCTGTGGGAAACGACAATGGGTGATGGAGACTTAGGTCCTAAAAGACTAAGAGCTCCATCAGTTAACCATTGGTTTTTCCTTTGTTCTTGGGCAGTCAGGAGTGCCAGAGGAATATCACACATACCCTACCTGGGGTGTGGGGAGCAGTGTTGCCATGTGTCAGCTTGCCTTATGCTCCCTCATCACATGATGTTTCTATCAACAATACCAATTAGTGCAACTATTTATTGTGCATCAAAATGGAGGACTGAAGCACAATGCACTTTATATGAAAGTAGGTAAAAACTCTTATTTTAATACATAATACATGGGAAACTAACAATGAATGTGTAACTTAAATCACATACCAATGAAGTGATACAATGTTTGTACTATTTTCTCTGGAATTAAAACACCTTAAGTTGACATGGATGTAAATTCTTGCATCTCCCAAAGATGGGAGCTCCTTTCAGGAGTGAGATACTAAAATAATCAGATACAGTGAAATGACCATATCTAGAAATCAGACAACAGATGTGTGAATAGACAAGGACCTGAGTAGTCACAGAAACCAGGTTGGGCTCTCAGGATTTAAGGCCATAGTGAGGTGTGTACTCGGTAATCAGCAGGGGGTGCTGTGGTATGGCCTTGTGGTCCCCACTCAACTGCGTAGTGAGGATGATTCACTCACAGGAGCCCAGGTCAGTGTGTTGGGCTCTCTGTTCCCTGATGGAGAGATTTCATAGCTGTGTCCTCTCTGTCCTGACTGTTATGCCGAGAGACACAGAGACCAACTGAGACCACTGAAGCCGAGTTAAGGGAGTCTTTATTACTGGCTAGGACCGCACAGAGTTAACACAGAACTCCAAATGTGCAGCCCTGAGTCCAAGAACTTAGGGCTTTTTATAATGGGCAAGCAAGCAGGAAGTACAGAAGTAGAATCGAGCAGTTATTGCAGGGGGCTACAAAGAGATAAGGAAAGGGGCCTTATCCTGGTATGCAGGAAAACGTTTGTCATTCTGAAGGCAAGGTTTAGGGTCATAGGGGGGTTTTGAAGAAATGGTTATTACCTCAAGGACAGAGTATGCCAGCTGTGTCGTAAATAATCATTAACAGGGACCATTAACCCTTGTCTTTTTACTTATTTGTTTTTCTTTTCTTGTGCCTGGGGATAGTTATGTAGCCCTGTGAGTGCAGGCCTAGAAGGTAAACTCTGGGTCAAGATGGAAGGACAGAGGCTAAGTTCATGTGCAACACTGAGAGACTCCCCTGAGCAGGGACCTGTGTGTTGTCTCAGTGGGTGCTTCCTCCCAGAACTCTGTGCAGTGGTGAAGCCAACTTTATCTCCCTCAGCGTGTGATGTGGGCTGAGCTTTCGCACCAGCACTCAGGGAGGGGCTGGGCAGTCACTGGGTGGAACCTATTTGCATGCACAGCTCTTTCTGTGGCAGAGGGTGGAGGAGAAAAGGAGACCTGGGGCAGCTCAACCCACTGTGAGGACCAGACGCTGATGACCATGGCCTGGACTCCAGTCCTCCTCTTGCTCCTCTGTCTTGGCACAGGTAGAGACAGGCTTTGGGGACACAAGGAAGCCCTCTAGCTTGTGTGAGCAGTACTACCACAATTTTTGTGGAAATTTCCATGGTTTGCTGCCCCATCACCCATGAGTATCTGTATTTGCAGGCTCCCTGTCCCAGCTTGTAGTGACTCAGCCACCCTCTGTGTCTGCAAACCTGGGAACATCAGCCAGACTCACGTGCACTCTGAGCAGCGGCTTCAGTGTTGGCAGCTATTCTATAACTTGGTTCCAGCAGAAGCCAGGCAGCTCTCCCCAGTATCTCCTGTGGTTCTACTCAGACTCAAGCAAGCACCAGGGCTCCGGGGTCCCCAGCCGCTTCTCCGGGTCCAAAGATGCCTCGGCCAATGCAGGAATTCTGCTCATCTCTGGGCTGCAGGCTGAGGACGAGGCTGACTACTACTGTGCTACAGCTCATGGCAGTGGGAGCAACTATCGTTACTCACAATGTCTCAGACAATGAGGAAGTGGGACAAAAACTCTTGATCCCAGAGACTTATCTCTGAGCCTCAGAGCTTAAAACAGGGCTTCAGGCCAGTGGGGAAATGACACACATCCCCAATCCTCACCCAGGACTGTGGGGATCTCTCAGAGTACCATGTCACTGGGGCATGAAGAGACAAGGTCTGAGTGTCACATGACAGTCATGTGCACTATCCATGATAATAAGGAATAATAGCGTAAGGAAAAATTCCCAGACCTGCAGGATTAACAAGTGTACATGGGTGATATGAGTAGTAACCCCATCTATGTGTCTCTGTGGCATCCATTTAGTACCCTTCCATGTGCCACATGCAATGTGTGGCCACAGAAGGTATGGTTGGAACTCTAGGGATAAAGCTGACAGAGATTATGTTTTTGAAATCAGTCATAGTTTCCCACTGAGAGAAAATTCCATGCATGGGAGTTTCACTGTTACAATAATGGACGTAGAATGGCCATTTCTCAATCTCTTGGGTCATAACATGCGTATAACAACTGTGAAAAGGATCATTGTTTTTGGTGTGCTGAGAGGGATCCCAGTGGCTGGAGTAAGTGTGTGCGGTGGCCAGCTGAGGAACAACGTAAACAGGAGCCTGCAGTGCCGTGGGGTGCGAGGCAGACAGCTGGTAAACCACTGAGCTGCCTGGGGGGTGTTGAGCAAACTGTGCCCTCAGTGTTGTAAGACTTGCCTTCACTTGAGATTCCTCATTGTTCTGTGAGCTCCTGGGTTGGGCTCCCTTACTACATTGCTTCAGATGTGGGTTGTCTCTTCTTTCTTTCTAAGGGATCTGGTAATACTGGGGCTGATAGACAAGGAGCAAGCAGAATGCATTTCCAAGGAGAAAGTGGGATCCTAGGAAAGTCTGCCCAGAAAATAAGAGCTTGTGGGCAGAATCCTCACAATGGAACCTCAGGATAGTGAGCTCTGTGTGGTCTCCACCATGTCCTGGAATCTCTTTCAGTCTGTTATGCAGGGATTCTTTGCCAGATTTTAGGAGAAGCCCCTGAGGTAACACAGGATCTGCCGTCTCCTCAATTCATCAAGAAACAGATGCGGTGGCACCAGACTCATAACCCATGTCTCAGTGTACTGGTCACTCAGACAAAGGTCCACAATTTCTTCCCTGGAAGTCTCAGAAATGTGAGACAGAAGCCCCATAAATGTGATGATTGACATCACTTAGATGCAGCCTGAGTGGGAGGCAGATGATTACTTCAGATCTGGGGGCACTGCTTCACACCTTCCATGGTGCTCTTCACCCCAAGGCAAGTGGGCCAAGACGTCTTCTCTGCTACCCTTGTTCCACTTGTCATGCCTCTGTCACTAAGTGTCACCAGTACTAGCCACACTTAATGACTAATCACTCATTGGGGAGATCTCTGCATTAAGTTCTTCCTTGACTGACCTATCTGAAGCTACAATATCCATTTGGATCTTAAGAATGACTACTTGTTG
>NC_043713.1:69696774-69698457 GCF_006229205.1 Suricata suricatta
TAAGTAAAGAAAAAGGGGAAAAAAGGGTAATAATGACAAAGAAATAAGTACGAAACTAGTGATGAGAGAAAAATTTTTGTTATATATTAAAAAAACAAACAACCAAAACAAAGCAAAACAAAACAAACAAACAAAAAAAAAAACCAGAAGAAATTAAAAAAAAAAAAGGGCAAGCAGCAGCTCCCTCTGGTGGATAGGCTTGGTTTGATGGGGTAAGTCTTGGAGTCTGCTCTTGGAGGCTCCGCCCCTGCCTGAGGCGAAATGAGCAGCAGGAGGTGAAGTGCGCACCTTCACAGACTCAATTGCAGAGTCCCCACCCCCAGTCTGGATCACGATTGCAATGGGGGAAAGGAAAAAAACAAAAAGCAAAAAACCGAGTCTCTCTTAGTTCTCGATAGCTTTGCTCAAGATGTTGTGCGCTGCTGGAAATGTGCTGGGAGCTCCCACATTCTAAGAGCTTGCGCCCGGGGCCTTGACCCGCCACCGACTCTTTGTTGAGGGTCCCGTCGGTGCGCGCCTTATTTCTTCCCTGTGGGGACCTGGAATTCGCGTAGTCCGTGCAGGGGGCGGGGTGCGCCGTGGAAATGCGGTCCATGGTCCCGTTCCCAAAACCAAGTTCGAATTTCTCACGCCTGGCGCAGTCGCCGCTCAGGCCGCTTCCCACTACGGCACGCACCTCTCCAGAGCAGCCGCTTCTCACAGCCACAGACACCTCTGATTCCCCGCCGAGATGGCTTGGGGCTGGGGGCTATTCCTTCTCTTGCGCCCCGCTACCCAGCAGTTATCTATGGAGTGAGTTTCTGTCTCCAAGCGCAGCCAAGCGTTCTATACCTCTTCCCCAGAGACAGCTCCATGAGTGAGTTCCGACTCTGTCTCTTCCCTTTGTCTCCCGGGCACCCCGCACTTGTGCCACGTTGGGCTGGGGATCTTACCTCCCCTGCCCGTCCCGGGCTGGCCCGTCCTCGGATCTCCCCCGTTCGCCCCCACTCACTCAGGTATCTTTGAGGTTCTATTCCTTCTGGAGTAAGTATTTACTCCTTCCGCTCTCTCAGATGAATGTAATATCCTTCTCAGTTCGAAAAATGGTGCGGAGGGAGTTTAAAGAGCTCCCTTCCTCTCCGCCATCTTGGCTCCACCCCCCCCCCGTTTCCATATATATTTAAATTTCTTCTCTAGTTGCCTGATTGGCCCAATCATTCCTTAGTAGGGTGGTTTTTAACCTCCACATTTTTGGAGGTTTTCCAGACTTATTCCTGTAGTTAATTTCAAGTTTCATAGCATTGTGATCCTAAAGTGTACATGGTATGATCTCAGTTCATTCATATTTATGGAGGGTTGCTTTGTGCCCCAGTATGTGATCTATCTTGGAGAATGTGCCATGTGCACTCGAAAAGAAGGTGAATTTCCTATCTTCAGGATGCAGAGTTGTAAATATATCTGTCAGTTCCATCTGTTCCAATGTGTCGTTCAGGTCCATTGTTTCTTTAGCGATTTTTCTGTCTGGTTGATCTATCCATTGCTGTCCGTGGAGTATTAAAGTCCCCTGCAATTAGCACATTCTTGTCAAGATTGTTTCTGTTTGTGATTGGTTGTTTTATGTATTTGGGTGTTCCCGCATTTGGCACATAGATGTTTATAATTGTTAGCTCTTCCTGATGGAGAGACCCTGTAATTATTATATAA
>NC_043713.1:69698557-69710976 GCF_006229205.1 Suricata suricatta
CTAAACTTGCCACCCAGAAAACATTCATCCACACATCAGTTCCATCATCTTATTCCAAAAGTATAACCGTGTGTTACTACTGATGTATCCACAGCTGATATATTGTCAATGACCCTGGTCAGAGACACGGTCCTCTCTCTCTGAACAAGCTACACATGAACTTGGACTAGATCCTACAGACTCTCCCTGACAATAGTCCCCACATGCTACCTCCTCTTCACCCTTCTGCTTCTGAGTCTCTCAAGCTTCAGTCTCTCCTTCTGGCTTTTCAGGTTTTACCTTTGTATCCATGTTAGAATTTCAGAGAAAACCGGAAGTGATCTTGCTGTAGTTTTCTGTCTCCAGGGTCCATCTGTAGGCAGGAGAATGAGCAGAATATAGAGTTGCATGAAACCCCTCACATTTTCCTTTCTGCTCTCACCCTCAGGCTCCATTTTTTTGTTCACAACATGCGCAGTCATTCTCATTAATATGAAAATAAAGTCATTACATTTTTCTAAAAGGGATGTGTTCAACTAACCCATGGAATTTATTGATTTTTACCCACTTCAGAATTAACCTATGCTTTGCCATGGGGATCCTTGAAGGAATACACAGGTAAAGGAGCATCTGCATATTTTAAGATAGATCATTGTTTTTCTTATGCTCCAGACACTGATTTCTAAGAATTCTTTGCCCAGTAGGTCCACCGCAGAAACATTTTTTCCTATGGTACATAAAGTCCCAGGTTTAGTGGTTTTGTTTGTATCAGCCCTGTGTTCTTCTCATTTCTTGTTTTCACCTGAGGACACCAGGGGACTGTGATGCTGGCTGTGACGCTGGCTGTGGTGGAGGCAGCTTTGTGCTCACCCCTGCCCTGTGCTTCCTGACACCTGAAGATCCCGTAGCTGTAGCTCTTGTGTCTGCAGAGATTAAAAATATCCAAACTCAATAAGACCTGGATTTCTGATTCAGTGAATTAATAGGTCTGTTCTCAAATGAGTTTTCCTGGACTAGGTAATTCTTTTTCTTGTAAAAATTTTAACATGCCTACATTTAATCCCAGGATCCAGGACCCTGAATGTTATAAAAGAGAATTAGCTTCATGGGCAGATTTTCCAAAGAACCATTCCTCATGTTTAAATGCCTCATTCTAGCCTCACTTTGGGACACACACACACATGCACACACGGCTCTCTCCTCTCTCTGAGTGAACACCGTCTTGGATGCTGCAGGTTTTATGCTTCTATGTTACTCCAGAAATGAGGGTCAGACTGTGTTCACTCAGCTGTCCTCAGTGTCACAATCTCCAAAAGGCAGAATCTGCATCAGCAAGAAACAGCTGGTGACATCGAGTGTAACTGGGGTCCTGTCACAGGGCAACCAGGACATGTCCTGAACACCTGCTCTCCTGGGACAAGGCTCATGCTCAGGAATCCCAGGCAGAGTCTCTGTGCCCATGGGCAGCTCAGACCCTGATGATTTCTGCACTCTAGTCAGTGCCTGAAGTTGATCAATACCCTGATTCTGGGACAGCAGACCTACTGCTGCTCCCATCGAAGTCAAGGCCCATTGGGACATGAGATACAACCTCCCTGTGCTCTCAGGGCTGGCTGTCACTCACTCAGTCTCCTCAGTGACACCTGTCAGGCTGTACATCTGGGAAAAGTCTTAAGTCCCAACCCAGGGCCACAGTCCCCCTTATATTCACATCTCCTCCACTCACATGTGGGAACTTTGACAGAAACTTCTGATGCAGATGACCTTGGGGAATGGAAAATCATTCCTCTAGTCATGGATGGCTAAATGAACAATTGCTTTATCCTGGACACAAGGCACAAGGACTACAGCTCTGCCTACCCCAGAGATGAGTCTGACCCCTAATCACTCCCTCCTGGAAGCTCTATCTGTGTTTGGTAATTCCATTGCTGAGATGGCTCTGAAGTTCATAGAAACAAACCACATAGGGTGTTTCATTGGGCAAAATGGTGGGTTTCCCTTCCTGCAGGAACAGACCCTGGCTCCAAAACTTATAAGTAAGTAAATAAATAAATAATAAGAAGAAATCAAGCCATTTTAGTAAAGGTTCATGGATTCCTATTGGAACAAGAAGAGAAGACATCCCTTTTTCATTATGGTCCCACCCATGTTATTCATCATAATTTCCATTCATGTTTTCTTTGATGTAGATACAGGTAGTGACTGTACCTGCATATATAAATCGATTTTGAGTTAAATTCTATAAAAACAACACACACATGTTTTATATGCATGGTTGGTTAAGTAGTGATTAACATAAATTCTGTCAGTGCATCTGTTGCTTTCACTCCATCCCACCTGGCATTTCCAGTCAGTGGAACCTTTGTGCTCTGAGTTGAGTGCCACCTCACCTGGCAGGGCTCCAGCAGATGGTGTCTGTGTGTTGGGAGAACAGATCCTAGGAGGGATTCACAGCACACAGTGTATGAAGAACTGTTTCAAACTGATGAGAATACTGAGAAATGACAAAGATTGTTAGGGTGTAACACCCCTCTAGGAATGCACATGAGGGCTTCTACCCAAACCTGGAAAGAAAAGCTACTGATATCCACAGTGCTGTGGGAATCTCAGAAGAAGGAGGGCTCTGGAAAACAGGAAGCAATCACATAAGAAGAATGACGTAGTGTCTTGCACAGAAGGTGTCATGTGTCCATGGGGACCCATCACTTCTCTGGGGTTGATCCTGATTTAAGGGGAGCTCGAATAGGAGACACATGGCCTGGCCCTAAGGCATCAGAGACTGGATAGAAAGTGGGGAGGAAGGGATTGTGTCCTGCTCTGGGCACCATGTCACACAATAGTGTGTCTGAGTCTGGACACCAGGGGGCAAGCAAGGCATGTTTCTGAGGTGTCAAAGGTGATCAGAACTGGGACCTGCCATCTGAAACTGCTTGTGTCTTGCTCACAGCTGAAACTTCTCCACCCTCTGGCCCCACACAAACCCTCCCCTGCCCACCTCCATGATACCTTCAGACAGAGGCACCCAGGACCAGTGAGGGTTCAGATAATTGGGGTACCATTTTCATGGATGGGCCCTCTCTATTTCAGAGGATGAAGAAGGGAGAGATTAAGGGAGGTCTGCTCAGCTGGGAGCCACAGAAGGCAGGATCAGTGATGGTCTCCATCATGACCTGGTCTCCTCTCCTGCCAACGTCCAGCTCCAGAAGGTCGGGGTTCCTTGAAGGATGGACGGTGTCAGCAAAAGGGGGAGGGAATGAAAGAGCCATGAGTTTCTTTATGATCACTATGCAGGAATCTCTGCACTGACCTGAAAGTCAGCTTTATTTATGGGAAAAAATGTATGGGGCCCGCACAAATGTGGCATTTGCCTTAGACAATGATTTCTGACGACAAATTTCCTTGGTATGTAAAAATTTCCCAGAACATAGATTGGTAGAAGACTCATGCATAATCTTTATCAATAGTGATTGATGTAGGTGACTTAGATGCTTATCATATGGGGAAGGACAGTATCTTTTGCATTTAAATACAAGACAATTAGGGCACCTGAGTGGCTCAGTTAGTTAAGCATCTGGCTTTGGCTCAGGTCATGATCTCATGGTTCATGGGTTCAAGCCCCGTGTCAGGCTCTGTGCTGACAGCTAGCTCAGAGCCTGGAGCCTGCTTTGGATTCTGTGTCTCCCTTTCTCTCTGACCCTCCATTGCTCACGCTGTCTCTCTATGCCCCTCAAAAATAAATAAAAAAACATAAAAAAAACCTATAAATACAAGACAATGTTTTTAGCATAGTAAAGACCAAAGTTAGTTCTTTGTGAACAGGGGTTAATAGCCTGTTTGCTTAAGGGGAAGTATAGGAAAAACTGGATTCTCAGGAAATGTAATGTTTGCTCCCATAAACACAAAAGAAGAAGTTCCTATAATAAGTTCCTTCACAAGGTGCAATCAGCATATTTTAGGATAAGGGGACCAGTCACGAGGTGCCTTGGGGGTTGGTGCTCAAGCAAAAATAATTGAGTTGGGGGTAGACATTTGTCACCATCTGATGGCAGGAGGCCATGCAAAACCCGCCTTAATCTCACAGGAAGTATTTTCAACTGAGTGAGTTCAGAAATGGCTCCCAATGCTCTCCTTCTCACCCTCCTCACTCACTGCACAGGTGACTGGATGTGGGGACAGGGAAAGGGGCTCTGGAAATACAGGTAAGGCCCCACATCCTTCTCTTGCTTCTACACCCTGTTATCATGTTCTCTGTGTCTCTTTCCCTTTCAGGATCCTGGGCCCAGTCTGTGCTTACTCAGCCACTCTTCATGTCTGGAGCTCTGGGGCAGACAATCACTGTCTTATGCACTGTCAGCAACTCCAATTTTTGGGGTGGTGCATTTATACACTAGTACCAACAACTCACAGGAGTGGCCCCCAAACTCCTCATCTATGGTAATAACAATCATTCTTCTGGGGTACCCAGTTGATTCTCTGGCTCCAAGTCTGGCAACTCCCATTCTCTGACCATCACTGAGCTCCAACCTGAGAATGAGGATGATTATTACTGCCAATACTTTGATGACAGAGTCATTAATTACACAGTGCTGCAGGTCTGTGGTGAAGTGAGACAAAATTCTGCTGTCCCAACAGCGATGGGCTTCCCTGAGCAGCCCCAAATCTTCAGCCAACTCAACTGCTCCCTTTATTTGTTTGGCCTGAGCTGGTGTCTGAGAACCACCTTAGGGTACTTTATCCACAAAATCTTGTCACTGTTTGGGAATTCTGCCCCCTAACCCTGTCTCTGGTAGCAACAGATTGTGTGATTTTTCTCAAATTCCCCTCAAATCCAGCTGAAATGCCTGGGTGTTAGCTGGGTGTTAGTGGAAGGCTGCCCGGGGAGAGAGCCCATGGTGAGTCAGAGAAGAACCAGGGACACAGAATCCAGCTGTCTCTGGGTCAAGACATACCAACAGTGTACAGTATGTGCCCTGGTACTAACAGCTCCCATGAAGGGACCCCAAATCTTCATCTTTTGTGATGTTAAACCCCCTGGGGACCCTGATCTGTCTCTGGACCTGTGATCTATCTCTGGGTCCATGTCTAGCAACTCTGGCTCTCTGACCATCACTGGGCTGAAAACTGAGGACAAGGCTGTTCCTTACTGACCATCTTGTGACAGCATCTCAGGGCTCACACAGAGACACAGGCTCATGGGAATTAGGGTCAAACCCCCTTTCTCATCTGCTTGGAGACAAAGGCCGCAGCAGCTTCTTGGTCTCATATTAAAGTTTCTGCTTCTGCTTCTGGTCCTGATGCTAAATTGTGGCCTTCATGCTGGACATCAAACTGGCCAATATTCTTAGATATGGGTTGACAAGTTTACCTCACACGGTGAGCTCTAAGTCAGTGCAAACGGGAGGCAAATCCCCTTGCTTGTGGTACCTGGGCTCTCACTAGGTCCTCCTTGCTTGTGAAAAAAGTCAGCATCATATGACACCAGCCATTGATGCTGCACATGCAGAGGTCACTTAGAGAATTTCTACCCTAACCCTAATAGGATATTAGAGACTTTTCATCTCTACATGGTGACAATTATCATGTTCAGGACATAAAATCACAACACGATAACAATATGAGACTTGACTTTTAGCTGGAACAGAAGATTTATTCACCAAAATAATTCTGAGTGGCCAATTATAGTTAAGAAGTATTAATCAGGAATCCTGTAGTAAATGTCCTACAGACCCAAAATAGAATAATTTTTTGAATATTTAACAAAAAGGTAATTCATGAATTTGCCAGCTGAGCATATTGAATCCCCAATGGAGAGTAAAAACCATGGCCTAGTAAGAGTGGGGACCGCTGATGTGTCTGGAAATGTGGCAGAAGTAAGGTGGGAGATTAAGCAGGACAGCTGGGGATTCCTCTAGGCTATGGTGACTCCACAGAGAGGAGACCTGGGAAATCACTGATTTCAACACCCAGTCTTCCTATTGTAGATGTAGGAAAAGCTATCAGAAGCAGGTCACCAGCTTGTAGTGCCAGCTGTTGTTTAAATAAGTGTTGTCAGAGTGGCTAAATAAACAATTCAGGAGACTATAGATGCTGGTGAGGATGTGGAGAAACGGGCACCCTCCTACACTGTTGGTGGGAATGTAAACTGGTACAACCACTCTGGAAAACAGTGTGGAGGTTCCTCAAAAAACTATCAATAGAACTCCCCTATGACCCAGCAATGGCACTGCTGGGGATCTACCCAAGGGATACAGAAGTGCTGATGCATAGGAGCACATGTACCCCAATGTTCATAGCAGCACTGTCAACAATAGCCAAATCATGGAAAGAGCCTAAATGTCCATCACCTGATGAATGGGCCAAGAAGGTGAAGTATATATATATATATATACAATGGAGTACTACATGCCAATGAGAAAGAATGAAATATGGCCATTTTTAGCAAAGTGGATGTACCTCAAGGGCATCATGTTATGCGAAATAAGTCAGGTGGAGAAGGACAGATACCATATGTTTGCACTCATAAGTCTAGGAAATTAAAATAACCAAAGGCACAACAAGAGAGACCAAGGAGCACGCTTCAATGAGCACTTCCTGAACGGCCAGGCTCTGGACAGTGTATGAGCTTCCTTTAATATAGCAGTGCTCACAGGTGCAAAGCACATAACAAGCTTTTAAAACTTACAAGAGACAGAAAGCTAGCCAAAATGACAAAACAGAAGAACTCTCATCTAAAGAAATTCAAGGAAGAAGTCACAGCCACAGAACTGCTCAAAACAGGTCTAAGCAACATAACTGAACAAGAATTTAGAACAATCTTCATAAAATTAATTGCTGGGCTTGAAAAAAAGCATCATAGAAGCCATTGATACAAAGACTAAGGAGTTTCAAAATAGCTGTGACAAATTAAAAAAGGCTATAAATAAGGTGCATAATAAAAAGGAGGCGGCCACTGCATGGACTGAAGAGGCAGAGATGAGAATAGGCGAATTAGAAGACACAATAATAGAAAAAGAGGAAGCCGAGAAAAAGAGAGATAAATTGATCCAGGGGAACTAAAGGGGAATTCAAGAACTGAGTGATAGTACCAAATGGAACAATATACTCATTATAGGAATCACAGAAGAAGAAGAAGAGAGAGAAGGGGCTAAAGGGATACTTGAAAAATCATAACTGAGAACTTCCCCAACCTGGGGAAGGAAACAGACATTGAAATTCAAGAGGCACAGAGAACTCCCCTCAGACATAACTTGAACCGATATTCTGCATGACATATCATAGTGAAACTGGCAAAAATATAAGGATAAAGAGAGACTTCTGAAAGCAGCTAGGGATAAATGGACCATAACATACAAAGGGAGACACATAGGGTTCTAGCAGACCTATCTACTGAGACTTGGCAGTCCAGAAAGGAATGGGAGGAAATCTACAATATGATGAACAAGGAAAATATGCAGCCAAGAATCCTTTATCCAGCAAGCTTGTCATTCAGAATAGAAGGAGAGATAAAGATTTTTCCAAACAAACAAAAATGGAAGGGATTCATCACCACTAACCAGACCAACAAGAGATCCTAAGGGGGACTCTATGAGGGAAATGTTGCAAGGAACACAAAGTACCAGAGACTCCACTACAAACATGAATCCTACAGAGAACACAAAGACTCTTAACCCATATTTTTCAATAACACTGAATGTAAATGGACTAAATGCTCCAATCAAACAACATAGGGTAGCAGAATGGATTTAAAAAAAATCCACCTATTTACTGTCTACAAGGCACTCATTTTTGACCTTAAGACACCTTCAGCTTGAAAGTAAAGGGATAGAGAAATATCTATCATGCTACTAAAAGTCAAAAGAAAGCGGGGGTAGCCACACTTACATTGGACAAACTAGCCTTTAAAGTAAAGGCAGTAACAAAAGATGAAGAAGGACTTTATATAATAATTACAGGGTCTATCCATGAGGAAGAGCTACAATTATAAATGTCTAAGCACCAAAATTGGGAGTACACCAATAGATAAAACCATTAGTCACAAACATAAGCAATCTTATTGCTAAGAATGTGCTAATTCCAGGGGACTTTAACACTCCATTTACACCAATCGATAGATGAACTAGACAAAAAAATCACTAAAGAAACAATGAACCTGAGTGACACATGGACCAGATGGACTTGACAGATATATTTAGAATTCTACAACCTGAGGCTATGGAATTCACTTTCTTCTCGAGTGCACATGATGCATTCTCCAAGTTAGACCACATACTGAGTCATAAAGCAGCCCTCAATAAATACAAAAGAATTGAGATCATACCATACACATGCTCAGGTCACAATGCTATGAAACTTGAAATCAATCACAGGAAAAAGTCTGGAAAACCTCCAAAAACAAGGAGGTTAAAGACCACCATACTAAAGAATGATTGGGCCAATCAGGCAATTAGATAAGAAATTTAAAAATATATGGAAACAAATGAAAACTGAAAGACAGATACAAAAATACTCAAGAAAATACTAGCAAATTGAATTCATCAAGTGGGATTCGTTCCTGGGTTACAGGGCTGGTTCAATATTCGCAAATCAATCCATGTGATACATCACATTAACAAAAGAAAAGATAAGAACTATATGATGCTGTCAATAGATGTGGAAAAAGCATTTGACAAAAATACAGCATCCTTTCTTAATAAAAACCCTCGAGAAACTTGGGATAGAAGGAACTTACTTAAACACCCTAAAAGCCATTCATGAAAACCCACATCTAATATCATCCTCAGTGGGCAAAAACTGAGAGCTTTCCCCCTGGGATCAGGAACACAACAAGGATGTCCACTCTCACCACTGTTGTTTAACATAGTGCTGGACGTCCTAGCACCAAGAATCAGACAACAAAAGGAAATAATAGGCAACTAAACTTGTCCATCACCTCCAAAAATGTATGTGTGTTCTTATGTATATTTGTTTTATTTGTAACAAGAATACGTGACATATGATCTATTTCTTTAATGTATTTTAAAGTACACAATACCATATCATTAACTAGAGATGTTATGTTGTACCTCACGTCTCTATAACTTTTTTATCCTGCATAACTGAAACTTTCCACTAACTGAGCAACAACTCCACATTTCCCCTCACTTAGTCCTTGACAACCACTGTTTCCATCTCTGCTTCTGTAAGTCTCCCTATTTAGAATATTCATATGAGTTGAATCACATACGATTTGTCCATCAGTGACTGGCAGGCAGACAGAGAAAAAACGAGACCCCCAGAGAAAAATGGAGAGAAATAGCAACATAGATAAAGAGACTGAGATTACTACTCTGTTTGACTGGCCATCAACGTTCAGCATGGTAAGTACACCTCCCTCATGGTAGAGACCAGAGATAATATTCTAATTGGTCACAAAGTCAAACTATTAAGATACAGCATAAGAAGCAAGAAAAATCCTCATCCATTCTTTTTCTGGCTAAGCTGTGGGTCTCTTGAAACCACACTAATACCTAGGAGGGATGTGCCATGGGGTTGGGGACTGTGTGGGGCTTTACCATTTTCCTCATTGTATGAAAGGTTTCTTGAGGAGAAGCCAAGATGACGAAGAGGAAGGGAGCTCTGTAAACTTTGTCTGCCCCATCTATTGAACTGAGAAGGACATTACTCTTATCTGCAAGAGTGGAAGGAGAAAATACAGACTCCAGAAAGAAGAAACCTCAAAGATGGCTGAGTGAATGAGTGTGAACTGGGGAGATTGGAAAGTGGGCCAGCCCAGAGGGGAAGGGGAAATGGGAGCCCCAGCCCAACACAAGGAAAGCATGCAGAGCCCCTGAGAAAGGGAAGAGAAAGAGAAACTGAACACGCAGATAGTACTGTCTCTAGAGAAGAGATAAAGAATGTTTAACCTGGCATAGAGAGAAAAACTCTCATTCCATATATAACCGCTGGGCGGCATGAATCCCAAACCCAGGTGGCATGAAGAAAACACAGCCTCCACCTTTGCGAGATCCTGGCAGGGAGTTGGCGGCAGCATAGGCCTCCACCTCGTTTCCATAGAGCATCTTGCCTCCAGCATTGGCCACAGGAATCCTGGGAGCCACCAGGAAAAAATAGCCCCCACCCTATGAGATCCCAGCAGGGAGTTGGCAGTGGCAACAGTGGAAGCAGCGCACACTTCGGCTGAGGCTGTGGGAGCACGCACCTTGGCACCAAGAGAAACTGCTCCTTCCCCCTACATGATCCTGGTAGGGAGTTGGCAGCGTGATGGTGGTGGCAGCTGTGGGGGCACACACTTCATCTGCGGCTGCAGGATTGTGCACCTTATTTCCGGCAGGGCGCCATGCCTCAGGCAGCAACAGGGTAAATCCCTGCCGGCGCCAAGGGAATCTGCTCCCTCCCCCTATGAGATCCCGGCTAAGAAGCGAGCTGCTAAAGTGAGTACATCTCATCTGTGGTAGCATTAAAGTGCATGGACTAGGATTTAGAAGCGAGGCGGGCCTAGAAAATACAGCTTGGCTCAGCCATGGCACAAGGAGATTAGACTCATAAGAGTGGATTGCAGTGCTTAGTTAGAGCAGAGCTTGGGGCGTTGCCATTCTTCTCACCACAACCACCAAGGCGGGGCCACCGAGAGCAGCCCCCAAGGCCTACCTACATCAAACCATGCCTACACGTGAGGGAGAGCTGCTGCTTTTTTGTATCTATTTTTTTATTATAATTACTTCTTTTACTCTTTTTAAATATTTTTAAATATTTTTACTTTTTATTTTCCTTTTTCTTCTCTCCCTCTTTTTTTTCTCTTGTCATTCAGACATATTCTCCTTTATCTCATCCTTATCTCTCCCTTCAACTGGTTATATGCTTTTAGACTGTCCATTGTCCTTTGTTGTCTCTGCCCCCTTTATTTTTTTCTTCTTTTCTTCTCTTTCCTCTACCTTCCTTTTCTTTTCTTCCTTTCTCCTTTTAATTTGTTTGATTTGTCTGTGCATTTGTATGCTTTTGTTCCCTGTGTGTTAATCTGTCTGTTTTCCTTTTCAGGGCTACCCCAAGAAACAATACAAAGTATGCATGATGAAGAGTCCCAAATATCGCTGAGTAGGGAAATAAAATGTTCAAAAGCACAACAAGAGAAACTGAGAGACACCATGAAAGAACACTTCCTAAAATGACAGGCCCTGTACAGTCAATAAACCTCCTTTAATGGAACAATACTAACAGGTGCACAGTGCACAACAACCTTTTAAAGCTGACAAGAGACAGAAAGCTAGCCAAAATGACAAAATGAAAGAACTTTCCCCTAAAGAAACTCCAGAAAGAAGTCACAGCCACAGAACTGCTCAAAACAGAGCTAAGCAACATAACTGAAGAAGAATTTTTGACAATTGTCATAAAATTAATCACTGTGCTGGAAAAAAGCATCAGAGAAGCTACTGACACAATGACTAGGGTCTTTCAAAATAGCAGTGATGATATAAAAAAGGCTATAAATGATGTGAATAATAAAATGTAAGTTGCCACCTCACAGATAAAAGAGGCAGAGAAAACAATAGGTGAATTAGAATACACAGTTATAGCAAAAGAGGAAGCTTAGGAAAGAAGAGAGAAATTAATCCAGGAAGAGGAAAGGAGAATGTGAGACCTGAGTATTACAATCAAATGGAACAACATCTGTATCATAGGAATTCCTGAAGAAGAAGAAAAAGAAAAAGGTCCTGAAGGGGAGCTAGATCAAATTATTACTGGGATTTCCCAAATCTGGGGAAAGAAATAGACATTCAAATTCAAGAGGACCAAAGAACCCCCTTAAGACGTAACTTGAATTGACCTTCATCATGACATATCATAGTGAAACTTGCAAAGTATAAGATAAAGGGAGAATTCTGAAAACAGCTAGGGAGAAAAGGGCCCTAACATACAACGGGAAACCTATCAGAGTGGTTACAGACCTATCTAATGAAACTTGGTAGGCCAGGAAGGAATGGCAGGAAATCTTCAATGTGATGAACAGAAAAAACATGCAGCCAAGAATCCTTTATCCAGCAATCCTCTCATTCAAAATAGAAGGAAAGATAAAGGTTTTTCCAAATAAAGAAAAATTAAGAGAATTCATCACCAAACCAGCCCTATAGGAAATCCTAAGAGGGACTCTATGAGGAAAATGTTGCAAAGAATACAAGGTACCAGAGACACTAGCACAACCATGAACTCAACGGAGAACACAATGAATCTAAACCCACATTTTTCAATAATAACACTGAATGTAAATGGACTGAATGCTCCAACCAAACGACACAGGGTAGCAGAATGAATAAAAAACCAAAACCCATCTATTTTCTGTCTACAAGAGACTCATTTTCGACCTGAAGATACCTTCAGATTGAAAGTAAAGGGATGGAGGAACATCTATCATGTGACTAAAAGCCAAAATAAAGGCAGAGTAGCCA
>NC_043713.1:69711076-69713421 GCF_006229205.1 Suricata suricatta
ACTACATGGCAATGAGAGGGAATGACATATGGCCCTTTGTAGGAAAGTGGATGGGCCTTGAGGGTGTCATGCTGAGTGAAGTAAGCCAGGCAGAGAAGGACAGAAACCATATGTTTGCACTCATAGGTCTAGCAAGAAAACAAGAGAGACCTAATGGAGAACCAGGGGGAGCGGAGGAGGGAGAGAGAGTTGGGGAGAGAGAGGGATGCAAAACTTGAGAGACTATTGAATGCTGAGAATGAACTGAGGGTTGAGGGGGAAGGGGATGGGGGGAAAAGAGGTGGTGGTGATGGTGGAGGGCACTTAAGGGGAAGAGCACTGGGTTTTGTATGGAAAACAATTTGACAATAAAATATTATGGAGATAAAAAAATAAAAATATATAGAAACAAATGAAAACAAAAATACAACAATCCAAACTCTCTGGGATGAAACAAAGGCAGTCCTGAGAGGAAAGTATATGGCAATCCAGGCATATTTCAACGAACTAGAAAAAGCGCAAAATCAAAATCTAACAGAGCACTAATGGAACTAGATGGAGAGCAGCAAGAGCACCCCACACCCAGCAGAAGAAGATAAATAACAATGATCAGGGCAGAAATAAATAATATGACATCCAAAAATACAGTAGAGCATATCAATGAAACCAAGAGTTGGCTTTTTGAAAACATAAACAAAATTGATAAACCTCTAACCAGACTTCACAGAAAGAAAAGAGAGAACCCCCAAGTAGACAATATCACAAATTAAATTGATTCATTACAACCAATTCCTTAGAAATACAATCAATCATTAGAGATTGCTATGAAAAACTATATGCCAACAAACTGGACAGTCTAGAAAATGGACAAATGCCTAAACATACATGCACAACCAAAATTCAAATGGGAAAAGATAGAAAGTATGAATAGACCGATAACCAGTGAAGAAATCGAATCCGTTATCAAAAATCTCCCAATGAATAAGAGCCCAGGGCCATTTGGCTTCCCACGGGAATTTTACCAGACATTTAAAGCAGAGCTCATACCCATTCTTCTCAAACTATTTCAAAAAATAGAAATAGAAAGAATACTTCCAAACTCATCCTATGAAGCCAGCATCACTTTGTTTCCCAAACCAGACAGAGACCCAGCCAAAAAAGAGAACTACAGACCAATACCTTTAATGAATACAGATGCAAAAATACTCAACAAGATACTGGCAAATCGAATTCAACAGCATATAAAAAGAATTATCCATCATGATCAAGTGGGATTCATTCCTGGGTTACAGGGCTGGTTCAATATTCGCAAATCCACCGATGTGATACATCAAAATAAAGATAAAAACCATATGATCCTGTCTATAGATGCAGAAAAGCATTAGACAAAATACAGCACCCTTTCTTAATAAAAACCCTCGAGAACGTTGGAAGAGAAGGAACTTACTTAAACATTATAAAAGCTATTTATGAGAGGCCCATAGCTAATATTTTCCTCAATGAGGAAGAACTGAGAGCTTTCTCCCTGGGATCAAGAACACAACAAGGGTGTCCTCTATCACCACTGTTGTTTAACATATGGCTGGAAATCCTAGCATCAGCAATCAGACCACAAAAGGAAGTAAAAGCATCAGAATTGGCAAAGAAGAGGTCAAACCTTTGCTTTTCACAGATGACATGATAATCTACATGGAAAACCCGGTAGACTCTACCAGAAGCCTTCTAGAACTGATCCATGAATTCAGTAAAGGTGCTGGGTATAAAATCAATGTACAGAAGTCAGCTGCATTTCTATACACCAATAATGAATCAACGGAAAGAGAAATCAAGAAACTGATCCCATTCACAATTGCATGAAAAACCACCAAATACCTAGGTATAAACCTAACCAAGGATGTAAGAGACCTATACGATGAACACTATAGAAAACCTTTGAAAGAAATTGAAGAAGACACCCAGAAATGGGAAAAAAAAAATCTATGCTATTGGATCTGTGGAATAAACGTTGTGAAAATGTCACTACTACCCAAAGCAATCTACACATTCAGTGTAATCCCCTTGAAAATTGCAGCAACATTCTTCTCAAAAATAGAACAAAGTATCCTAAAATTTGTATGGAACCGCAAAAGACCCTGAATAGCCAAAGTAATATTGAAGAAGAAAACCAAAACGGAAAGCATCACAATCCCAGATTTTAGCCTTTACTACAAAGCTGTCATCATCAAGACAGTATGGTATTGGCACACAAACAGATACATAGACCAATGGAATAGAATAGGGAACCCAGAACTGGACCCACAAATGTATGGCCAATTAATCTTTGACAAAGCAGGAAAGAGCACCCAATGGAAAAAAACCAGCCTCTT
>NC_043713.1:69713521-69715052 GCF_006229205.1 Suricata suricatta
TGGAACCACAAAAGACCCTGAATAGCCAAAGTAATATTGAAGAAGAAAACCAAAACGGAAAGCATCACAATCCCAGATTTTAGCCTTTACTACAAAGCTGTCATCATCAAGACAGTATGGTATTGGCACAAAAACAGACACATAGACCAATGGAATAGAATAGGGAACCCAGAACTGGACCCACAAATGTATGGCCAATTAATCTTTGACAAAGCAGGAAAGAGCACCCAATGGAAAAAAACCAGCCTCTTTAGCAGGTGGTGCTGGGAGGACTGGACAGCAACATGCAGAAGAATGGAACTAGACCACTTTCTTACACCACACACAAAAATAAACTCAAAATGGATGAAGGACCTGAATGTGACACAGGAAACCATCAAGACCCTCTGGGGAAAGTAGGAAACAGCCTCCTTGACCTCAACCAGGCAATTTCCTACTCGACACATCCCCAAAAGCAAGGACATGAAAGCAAAAATGAACAATTGGGACCTCATCAAGATCAAAAGCTTCTGCACTGCAAAGGAAACAATCAAGAAAACCAAAAGGCAACTGACAGAATGGGAAAAGATAGTTGCAAATGACATATCAGATAAAGGGCTAGTATCCAAAATCTACAAGGAACTCACCACACTCCACACCCAAAAACGAAATAATCCAGTGAAAAAATGGGCAGAAGCCATGAACAGACACTTCTCCAAAGAGGACATCCAGATGGCCTACAGGCACATGAAACGATGCTCAGCATCACTCATCATCAGTAAAATACAAATCAAAACCACACTGAGATATCACCTCATGCTGGTCAGAGTGGCTAAAATGAACAAATCAAGAGACTATAGATGCTGGCGAGGATGTGAAGAAACGGGCACCCTGCTACTCTTTGGTGGGAATGTAAACTGGTGCACCTGCTCTGATAAACAGTATGGAGGTTCCTCAAAAAACTATCAGTAGAACCCCTGTATGACCCAGCCATAGCACTGCTAGGGATTTACCCAAGGGATACAGAAGTGCTGATGCATAGGAGCACATGTACCCCAATGTTCATAGCGGCACTTTCTACAATAGCCAAATCATGGAAAGAGCCTAAACTAAATGTCCATCTCCTGATGAATGGATCAAGAAGAATTGGTATATATACATAGTGGAATATTACATGGCAATGAGAAAGAATGAAATATGGCCATTTGTAGGAAAGTGGATGGACCTCGAGGGTGTCATGGTAAGCGAAATAAGTCTCAGGTGGAGAAGGACAGATCCCATATGTTTGCACTCATAGTTCTAAAAGGAAAAACCTAACAGAGGACCATAGGTAGGGGAAGCGGGAAAAGAGTTGGGGAGAGAGAAGGAAGCAAATCATGAGAGACTATTGAATATGGAAACCGAACTGAGGCCTGAAGTGGGAGGGGTGGAGGAAAGGGCGTGGTGTTAAAGGAGGAGGGAACTTGTAGGGAAGAGCACTGGGTGTTTTATGGAAACCAATTTGACAATAAACTATTAAAAATAATACAAAAATTAAAAATTAAAAAAATTT
>NC_043713.1:69715152-69731684 GCF_006229205.1 Suricata suricatta
ACATGATTGTACTGTGTAATTCCTCCAAATCACCCAAATTCCACATGGCTACGTTATCTGTGCCTCTGTTTGGTGATAGGGATTCAGTAGCTGTGCCCCCTCTGGGCTGGGCAGAGTCTCCTCTCACAGGTCTGTGGATGGTCCCAGCAGCTGCTTCTTCCTGAGTCACTTTCAGGGGACACACTCTGAGATTCATGCATCAGCTCCCTCTGTTTAAAGCCTGGGTGCATACCTTTGCTGATTCTCAGGGTAGAACAGAGTTCAGCAGTAAGGGTAACAATTTTACAGGAATAGCTCTTCCTCCCAGTGATACCATTGAAAGAGATCACAGGTGCCTGGGGTACCCTAGCTCCAGCCACAGGGACTTAGCAGGGCTGCGTCCACCCTGCAGAGGACTCTTCTCCTTCTTGGTTTCCCTTCTTACTGCACAGGTTAGGACCAACCTCGGACAACTGGGGAGTGCCCTGCCCCTATGTCTACCCCTTTGAATCAGACCCCAAGCAGCTTCAGCTCTATCCATGCCCCATTACACAGGAGTGTCTGTGTTTGTAAGAACCAAACCTCTCCCTGTGTGTGCTGACCCATATCTGTACCCTGAGAAGAGACATGATTGTTTATAATATAATTATATAGCCACTGGCAGGAGACAAAGAGCCATGCCTGGTTTCTCCTGAGATTTAAATCAGGGTCAGATGCACTCTAGAGATCTGGGTCTCCTATCATTTTCTGAATCCAAAGATACTTTGACCAGTTCAGGTTTTGATATATCTGGACTCCAGGATGAAGAGAAGCTGACTATTACTGTCCTATGTGCCAAAATAGTGCTAATGCTTATGTAGTGCTCAAGTCCCATTGGGAAGTGAGACAAAATCTCCCTTCACTCTCTGGGTTTGGTGACATTATCCTTCAGGTGGCTCAGGGGGTGACTTCTGTTCTCATATTTTCAACAGACCCCTAGTTGTCCTGGAAATAGATGATCTGACAGTGTCATATTCCTTACTTCAGTCACATTTTTAGACTGATGACCCATTCTCATCGTGTTCATGTATATAAAAAAATATTTAGTGGAGATGTCCCAGGACAAAACATATTGATTCCCACACTGGCTCTAGGGCTCAGTCACAGATGGTTTTGGTCTGATTGCTTCAAATCTGGGCTTCAGGTCACAAAAACAGCACGAGGAAGTAGATGATAGTCTATATACAGGCAATAAGACATCAACATATAAAAATGAAATCAATGCCATTTATAGTGATATAATTATGAAATTATTGAGGATATATTGTAGAAAAATTGAAAGTCTTGAATATGGCAAACTGCAAAGAAGCCTAAGAGAAATTAGAGAAAACTTGAATGAATGAATATGTATTCCTTGCTTGTGGATCAATATGCTGGGTTTGGTTAAGGTAATAATTCTTTCTTTGTTTAAGTTTATTTCCAGAGAGAGAGAGAGAGAGAGAGAGAGAGAGAGAGAGAGAGAGAGAGAGAGGAGCCCAAGCAGACTCTGCACTGTCAGCGTAGAACCCTCTGAAGGCTCGATCCCATGAACCATGAGACCATGACTTGAGACAAAGTCAGCCGCTTAACCAACTGAGTCACCCAGGCACCCTGGTAATGATTCTTTCTAAATTTTACTGTTAGCAACTGGTGTTAATAGAAACCTAGCACAAAACAAATAAAAAATGGAATATCTCACACAAATAACAAGAAAAATTTTCAAAGAATATATTAAAAAAACAGTATTCTGTTATGTATATATGTATATATGTATATCAGAAGAAATACATGCAAAGACGAAATGGCATTTATTGCAGGGAATCAAGTTCAGTTTTATATTAAAAAATCCACCAACAGAATCTCCAATATTAATAGGCTAAATAAAAAAAAAAAACCCTGTGGTTCCAGGATGGTTCAGTCAGTTAAACATCTAACTTTTGATTTCAGCTCAACTCTCAGGGTTCCTGAGGTTAAGTGCTAACTGGAGCTTCATGGTGAGAATGCGGAACCTGTTTGAGATTCTTTCTTTCTTATTCTTTCTCCCTTCCTCAGCTCAAGCTCACATTCTCTCTCAAAATAAATAAATAAATAAACTTAATTTAAAAAAAATTTAAAAAAGAAAAAAAACCTGATATTATAAAAAAATACAGAAAAAGCATTTCACACAGTTCAAAACCTATTCATTATAATGAACGAGAATGAATGAAGGAATAAATGAATAAGACAATATTTCTCAGAAAATTAAAAATAGAGGAGTAAATCCTCAGCTTGATAAAGAAAACAATGAAACACCTGCAGCTAACACACACTGAGGGGAAGCACTGAAAGCTTTCCCCCCAAGGTAGTGATCAAGGTCATCATGTCAAATCTCAACACTGCTGTTAGACATAGGACTGGATGTGTCTGACCAAACCATGAAGCAAGTCAAACAATGAGAGGCATACAGACTAAGGACAACAAGAAGCAACTGTACCTATTTTCAGGCCAGAGATGATATACAGGAAAAATACAAGGGGAGTTATGAATATGTATGTAAATATATAAATTCAAAGAGTAATAAGCAATTTTGGGAAGATCATAGAACACAATATCAAAATAGAAAGATAATTTAGTTGTGCATATACTAGCGATAAACATATGAAAAATAATTTTAAAATAACAGTTAAAACCACTAAATGATGGGGGCACCTGGGTGGTTCAGTGGGTTAAGCGGCTGACTTTGTCACAGGTCATGATCTCATGGTTCATGGGTTCGAGCTCCGCATGGGGCTCTGTGCTGACAGATAACTCAGAGCCTGGAGCCTGCTTCGGATTCTGTGTCTCCCTCTCTCTCTGCCCCTCTCCTGCTCACGCTCTATCTCTCTGTCTCTCAAAAATAAATAAACATTAAAAAATATTTTTAAAAAACCACTAAATGATGGAGTATTTGGGTGAATATTTAACAAAACATGTACAAGTTATGGATGCTGAAATCTGGACAATGCTGGGCAATGTAATCAAAGTGTATCTAAAACAGTAGAGAGATATGTTCTATTGAAGGATTAGAAGATTCAATATATTAAAGATGACAATTCTTCCCAAAGTGTAGAAAAGTGTAATTCAATTCTTATCACAACAAGACAGAATAGTATGGATGGAGAGTAGACACACTGGTCAATGAAACAGAACAGAAAACCCAGAACCAAACTCACAAAATTATGGATAAGTATATGTGACAAGGTTGTAGAAACCTTTCAGAGGGGGAAGGATGACCTTGTGAACAAGTGTCCACAGAACAAGTGGATATTCATAGAGAGAAATGAATCTCACCTAAAACTCTCACTTTATTAAAAAAATCACCAAAAGAATTATTGAAATGACTGTAAAGTATAAGGTGATAAACCTAAAAATGGAAAAAAAGCCTCAGGATCTAGGGTTTCTATAAACATGTTTAGACAAGACACCATTATCATAAACCATTACGAAAATGATAAATTGGACTTCATCAAAGATAAATTCATTGTTTTTTTCCTTTACTTTGTAAATAGCCAATATGTGAGCTAAAAATCTCAGAGTAAAACAAAGCTCAATTTATTGGAGAGTAGTTGGCATCTATCGCAATAATCCACAGGAGCTGAAAAACAGTCACAAGGCTTACATAGTTTAAATTGTATACAAGTGCAGGGATATAGTGTCTGCTGTGTCTTCTGCCAGTGACAAACAATGTACCACTAACTTGAGGTAATTTTTGCATCTCACATGGACCAGGACTACTTCTGAAAATGAAAAACACTGCAGTCATCATGGGCTATACTATGGGATCACATTATCCATGATTCAGCACAGTGATGTGTGACTAATCAGAGCTGAGGAAACCAGGTGGGCTCCCAGGGCTGTTGGACACAGGGAGGTGTGTCCCGTCAGCCAGGAGGGGGCACTGTGGGACTGCTCTATGGTCTTTTCACAACTGTTCAGAGCCTGGGACTGGAGACTGGGGTCTGTGCTCCCTGATGGGAACTCACCATCTGTGTCACTTCTGGTGTGGCAACTTCCCCTGAGCAAGGACCTGTGTGTTGTGTCTGCAGGTGCTTCCTCCCAGGGGTCTCCTTAGTGGTGAAGCCAACCCCCATTGTCCTCAGGGTGTGTCCTTCAGCTGACCTGAAGCACCAGGGCTTGGGGGGGTCTGGGCAGTCACTAGATGGATCTCATTTGCATGGACAGAGGGTGGAGAAGCATAGATGCCTGGGGCAGCCGAGCCCAGTGTGGGTACTAAGGTCTATGTCACCATGGCTTGGACTCCTCTCTTCTACATGCTCCTGTCTCACTGCACATGTAGGGACTGGCCTCAGGGACACAGGATTTTTTCAAAGTCTCTTCCCATGTTCAGCATATTTGGACATTTTCCTCCCATTTCTGGTTCCATCACTGATGAATGTCTGTGTTTGCAGGTTCCCTGTCCCAGCCTGTGCTGACCCAGCCATCGTTCCTCTCTGCATCTCTGGGAACAACAGCCAGACTCACCTGCACCCTGAGCAGCGGCTGCAATGTGGGAAGCTATTACATAAACTGGTTCCAGCAGAAGTCAGGAAGTTCTCCCTGATATATACTGAGATTCTACTTAGACTCCAATAAACACCAGGGCTCTTGGGTCCCCAGCCACTTCTCTGGGTCCAAAGGTGCCTCGCCCAATGCAGGGCTTCTGCCCATCTCTGGGCCACAGCTTGAGTGTGAGGCTGACTATTACTGTGTGATAGCTTATGGTAGTGGTAGCAACTTTCATTACTCACAGTGTCTCAGATAAGGAGGAAGTGAGACAAAAACCCCTGGGTCAACAGACTTGTCTCTGAGCCTCTTTTATTGAGAAGCTTCTGTGGAGGCTCTTGCAGGGAAGGCTCCTCTATGGTGAGACCTGTCCTTGAGGAGGAAGGAGTGACACATAGATTATGTTGTTGTCTGAAACAGCGCAAGCATCCCAGGAGCACAGGTGATTCAGGGAATAGAGCCCAGTTGCTCATGCCCCACGATCTGGAGAACATGAACAGCTTAAAATAGTTTTAAAGGAAAATCATCAGACTTCCCTTCCTGTTTTGTCTCATTTACTACTGGTGTGAAACAGAAGTGTCCTGTCCATTTCAAGATCCTTTTAGCTGGACTGAGAATCAATGTTGTGACACAGATTAATGGAAGAAAATCAAGTTTAATAGTGTACATATATGGAATCCACCAAGACATGGAAATTCCAAAGACACTCAAGAAAAACGAGGTCTATGTTTTCCTGAACTACATGGAAAAAGGCAGGAGTCCATATTCAATGCAAAGAAATGCATTTCACAAACAGAAGAAGAAGAAGAGTATATGATTGGTAAGCAATGTGTGCAGGGCCCCTGGGAAACATTGGGGGCACAGAGGACTCTGACCTAACGGGCCTTGCAGGGTCCCCCCCCATCTGCCCCACCGCATTCACACCCTAGTGCAGCTGTCTGTGGTGCCCGCTGTCTCTCAGAGCAGGTGCTCCCCCTAAGTTCTTTTAGGCAGTTGAGAAGACATGAAGAGCTTTTCCTGAGTGTTCTGGGCTTCAACTGCTTTTTAACTCATGAATCTTCATGCCAAAGTGACCACTCGAGGGGAGGCCTGCCCTAGTGTCCTGCATTCTAGTTAGAGGTTGCTATGGCCAAGATCAAAAGGTTGCTGTTTGAATTCTTCTCTTCGATTTTGAAGGTTTCCTGTCTCACAGTTCATCCATTCTGAATTTATTTTCATATATGTTGTAAGAAAGTGGTACAGTAATTCTTCTGCATGTTGCTGTCCCGTTTATCCCACACCATTTGTTAAAGACACTGTATTTTTTCGACTGGATATCCTTTCCTGCTTTGTCCAACATGAGCTAGTCTATAGTGTTTTGGACTTCGCCCTTTTCAGGCTTCCCTGTCTCCCTAGTAGTCACCATCAACCTGTGCTCACCCAGCCTTCTTTAGCATCACAATCTTGGAAACAGAATCTCCATGTGCAGGAAACCCAGTGACATTGAGTGTCACTGGGGTGTTGTCATGAGAGATGGACATGCTTTGAACACCTGCTCTCCTGGGATGTTGATGATGCTCAGGGATCCCTGGGTGAGTCTGTCCCCATGGGCGGCTGAGGCCCTAGCCATCTCTGGGGTCAAGGCAGTGCCTGAAGCTGATCAGTGCATTGATTCTGGGACAACAGCCTCAGTATTGCTCCCATTGAGATCAAGGCCTAAAGGGACATGAGACACACTCTGGGTGCTCTCAGGGCTGGCTGTCACTCCCCAGACACCTCCAGGGACATCCAGCCTGGATGGGCTTCTGCTGAAACATGTCTCAACCCAGGGTCACAGGGCCTGTGACCTCAGGGACACAGTGTTCCTTATCTCCACCTCACCTGGAGTGAATGTTGGGTGTTTGACAATCTTCTGTGTCAAACTTGACTTGGTAATGGAAATTCATTCCTCTAATCAACAGTGGCTGAATGAGCAATTACTCTATCCTGAACACGGTGAACACAAGACACAGCGACTATTGCTTTCCCCACCCCTGAAAGGATCTGACTCCTAATCACTCCATGCTGCAAACCCTGTGTTTGTTAATTCCATCCATGAGATCAGTGTGAAGTTCATAGGAACAGGCTCTTCATGGTGTTTCCCTGAGCGCCATGTTGGGTTTTCCTACTTTCCTTGTAGGACCAGACATCATATGCAAAATTATTATTAAAATAATAATAATGTTACTTATTATTATTATTATTGCTAATTAATCAAATTATTTAAGCAAAGTTATAATCCCCTATTAAACCAAAAACTAAAAGTCATATACTTTCCATTATTTTTTCACCCAGTTGTCAACTACTATTTAATTCATATTCTGTCTGCAGTAAATATGGGTCCATGAAAACACACTCATGATTGTACTTGCATCTTGCCAGTGACACTGTCATTGAGTTTAAATTATTCCTCCAGAGCTGTAGTTTTGGTATAAAATGACACACATTCATTTTATGTTAGGAGTCGTTTAATAGGTGATTAACACATAAAGTTTGCAATGAGGTCCCTGTCAGAGCACCTGTAGCCATCACTCCTTCCTTCCTAAAACTTCCTGCAGGTTTGCCCTTTATGCTGTTAGGTCACTGCCACACACAGCCTCACTTGGCAGGGCTCTTGCATAAATGGATCTATGTGTTTGTAGAACAGATAGATAGTAGGAGGGAAACAGTGCCCACAGTGTGAGAAAAACTATTTTCTAAGCTGGTGGAAATAGAGAGAGATGACCAAGGTTTTTAGGGCTTAATCCTTCTAGAAAGGCACACGAGGGCTTCTACACACAACCTGGAAAGAAGTGCTCCCCAACTCTTCAGGGCTGTGTGAACACCAATGAAAGGGGAGTTCTGGAAACCAGGGAGGAATCTTATAGGAGTATATGGCCAGTGTCCTGGACAGAAGGAACCACCTATCCATGGAGACCTGTCACTGTTCTGAATTTGATCATGATCTAAAAGGAGTTTATATAAGAGATACCAGCTCAGTATTGACCCCAAAATAGGCAAGGGAGCAGTGGGGTGGCTGGAACTCTCTCTCTCTGATGGGTTCTGGTCACCATGTCACACAATGGTGTGTCTGTGACTGGACACTAGTGGTCTCTCAGGGCCTATTTCTGATGGGTCAGGGTTATTCAGACCTGGAATCTTCCACCTGGTACTGCCTGTGCCTTCTGCCCAGGGCTTATATGTGGGACTTCCCCAACCCCTGGTCCCACACAGCCCCTGCCCTGCCCACCACTGACATCCTGAGGATGAGGGATCAACTGGGACCTGTGAAGAATCAGACAGTGGGTGTCTCATTTGAATGGATGGGGCCTCCCTCTGTCAGAGGATGAAGAGGGTAAGGGAGAGGTCAGGAAAGGTCTGCTCAGCTGTGGGGTCACAGAGGGCAGGATTGGTGGTGACCTCCACCATGGCCTGGTTCTCTCTCTTCCTCATCCTACTTGCTCACTGCACAGGTGACTGGATGCAGAGACAGGGGAAGGGGTCCTGCTTCCTCCTCTTGTCTCTAGATCCCAGCATCAACTTCTGTGACTCTCGTACTTCTAAGGTCCTTGGCCCAGTCTGTGCTGACTCAGCCATCTTCAATGTCTGGGTCCCTGGGCCAGACAGTCACCATCTCTTGCACTGGAAGTACAACCAACATCAGGGCTGATTATGTGTTTTGGTACCAACATCTCCCAGAACAGCCCCCTAAAACCATCATCTATGATAGCACTTGGCTTTTGGGGGTCCCAGATCATTTCTCTGGCTCCAGCTCAGACAATTCTGGATCCCTGACCATCACTGGGCTCCAGGCGGAGGATGAGGCTGATTATTATGGCTCAGCACGGGACAAGAATCTCGTTGCTTACACAGTGCTTCAGGCCTTCGGGGAAGTGAGACAAAAATCCACCCTTTCCCCAGCAATGGGGGTCCTCTTGCAACCTCCTCTCTTTGGCTAAGTCAGCTACTTCCTTTGTTTGGCATAAACTGTAGTCTGTGAACCATTTCAAGGAACTTTGGTTGCAAAATCATTCATATTTCTTAACTTCAGGCCCCAAGCCTGTCCTTGGCTGGAACACATTTAAGATATTCTCCTATTGAGGAGAAATTCTTGTTTGTCAGGGGCTAGCTGCCCTGAGTACAGAGTCTGTGACAGGTCAGGACAGAACCAGGAAAAAAGAGACAAGCGTGTCTGACTGTTGATACAATACTCTCCACATAATGTGCATCCATACCACTTACTGAATGCCTAGTTTGTGCCACAAATGACTCTAGGTATGTGGATCTCATGTGGATGTGACAGGAACAGTTTCCATGTTCACAGAGTTGACAATGTTTGGGAGAAGAGAGAGGACACAGAACCTAAACATGTTGTAAATGAAAGTTGTGTTTCAGGATCTTGAGGAGGGGTGAGGTCTTTGGGGTTGGAGCTGGAGCATTGTAGAAGTTGATGGGTAACCCCAGAGTCTGATGTCCAGTAATGACATCCCAGTTGTGTACAGATAATGAAGAGACAGGAGGGGAGCAGAAAGGTGTGACTGACCAGGGGCTGTGGATGGTGCCACAGTCAGACTTGTGGTTTTGGATGGAGGAAGGTCAGGGTCCTCATGACTTGAAGGAGTCAGGGACTGAGGATGGGAAAGGGAAGGAGAGGAAGAACATGCAGAATGCTTCTATGTGAGGTGCTGTGAAGTGACATCAACTTTCTCTGAAGCTACATCAGGTCATTCAGATTTACTTGTCACAAATTCTGAGCAAAGGGCAGTGTTAGTTCAGCTCAGGTAGTGGAAGAAGAACCAAAAAGTTAGGTTTGAGACATATAGCCAGACATTGTTGAAAGCTATAAAAAATCAGGTTCTAGTCCAGGTTATAATGAACAGGATTAGAATCAAGTTTGTATCATGTAATTTATTGAAACATTTTCCCCTCTACAATCACCCATGTTTCTATGACACATAGCCAAATGGACATCAGTTTGTTTCCAAAATAAGTGTAGTTTCAGAAAGAACTTGATGTGATGATTATGTACCTGACTAACAAAACAGCATTTGGCGATATAGGCTCTTTAAAACGTGCTTTGCTGGAACTTTTATAAGAAACTTCCAGAGTGAACATACCAGCCTCTCTAGGCCAAAAGTCAGTGAAACTTTTCTCAAAATCTTGCCATCAGTCTTAACCTGCAGCACCTATAGAAGTGGGTAAATTCTCTGTTCTCGAGGTCCCAATATATCGCAAGTTTTCTGCAACTGCAAGAAAATATCCTTCTTCACTCACCTGGAAGAGATGTTGGGAACTCTGCAAGCAGGGGGCACGCTGATCCTTCCAAGGGCTTCAATGGATCCATAAAGTCAATGTTTGTTCTATAAAGCTGTCTGGACATATCTGAGTATATGCATATGAATACCTCTTTCAAATGTCACTTTCTAATCAAAGTCTTGGTTATACGACCAATATTTCCAATTGTATCCTGTTACAAGATAAAGGGAATCTAATCAATCTTATGCTAATAAATATATTGTCATAAAATATGAGAATACTCACCAATAGTTTCTGAGTTCTAGAAGAATCAGGTAGGGAGAAAAGGTAAATGATTTAATTTGTTTACAAAGGTATATTTGATCATGTCGTTACATGTAAGTGATCTTAAGAGAAGTTTCCTTAAATCTGAAGGAATAAAATGTTTTTAAAACTCAGCAATGTTTTAAACAAAAAGTCATAAAAATTACACTTATCCATCTCTGTACCTTCAGTTTCATGGTATTAAGTTTTGTTCCATTTGAATCCAGTTGATCTATTAGTTCTTGAAATTTATACCTTGGATTTACTATCCTAAAGGTATCAAAACCCTAAGCTTGTCATCCATGTATTTTGATATTAAAACTCATTTATTTACTGAATTTAATTTAATTTAATTCTATATTTATTTATTTATTTGTAGTTTATTACCAAGTTGGTTTCCATATAACACCCAGTGCTCTTCCCCACAAGTGCGCCTCTTTATGACCATCACCCCCCTTCCTTTCCCTTCCTCCTTCTTCAGCCCTCAGTTTGTGCTCAGCATTCAAAAGTCTCTCATGATTTCCCTCACTCCCTCTCCACAACTCTTCCCCCCCCCCCTTTTCCCATTCCCATGGTCTCCTATTAGGTTTCTCCTGTTAGACCTATGAGTGAAAACATATGGTATCTGTCCTTCTCTGCCTGACTTATTTCGCTTAGCATGACACCCTCGAGGTCCATCCATTTTGCTACAAATGGCCAGATTTCATTTTTCTTCATTGCCATATAGTGTTCCATTGTATATATAAACCACATCTTCTTGACCTATTCATCAGTTGATGGACATTTAGGATCTTTTCATGATTTGGCTATTGTTGAAAGTGCTGCTATGAACATTGGGGTACATGTGCCCCTATACATCAGCACTTCTGTATCCCTTGAGTAGATCCCCAGCAGTGTTATTGCTGGGTCATAGGGGAGTTCTACTGATAGTTTTTGAGGAATATCCACACTGTTTTCCAGAGTGGCTGTACCAGTTTACATTCCCACCAACAGTGTAGGAGTGTGCCCGTTTCTCCATATCCACGTCAGAATCTATATTCTCTTGATTTGTTCATTTTAGCCACTCTGACCAGCGTGAGGTGGTATCTAAGTGTAGTTTTGATTTGTATTTCCCTGATGATGAGTGATGCTGAGCATCGTTTCATGTGCCTGGTGGCCAAATGGATGTCCTCTTTGGAGAAGTGTCTGTTTAAGTTTTCTGCCCATTTCTTCACTGGATTATTCCTTTTTTTGAGTATGGAGTTTGGAGAGTTCCTTGTAGGTTTTTGATACTAGCCCTTTATCTGATAGTCCATTTGCCACTATCTTTTCCCATTTTGTTGGTTGCCTATTAGTTTTTTTGGTTGTTTCCTTTGCAGTGCAGAGCGTTTTATCTTGATGAGGTCCCAATAGTTCATTTTTGTTCTTGATTCCTTTGCCTTTGGAGATGTGTCAAGTAGGAAAATGCTGCAGTTTAGGTCAAGGAGGCTATTACCTGCTTTCTTCTCTAAGATTTTGATGGTTTCCTGTCTCACATTCAGGTCTTTTATCCATTTTTAGTTTATATTTGTGAGTGGTGTAAGAAAGGGGTCTAGTTTCATTCTTCTGTATGTTGCTGTCCTACTCTCCCAGCACCATCTGCTAAAGAGGCCGTCCTTTTCTCCATTGGATACTCTTTCCTGCTATGTCAAAGATTAATTGGCCATACACTTGTGGGTCCAGTGCTAGAAGTCCTAGCATTAGCAATCAGACAACAAAAGGAAATAAAAGGCAACAGAATCGGCAAAGAAGTCAAACTTTCACTTTTTGCAGATCACATGATACTCTACCTGGGGAACTCTATAGACTCCACTAGAAGACTTCCAGAACTGATCCATGAATTCAGCAAAGTCGCAGGGTAAAAAAATTAACATACAGAAATCGGTTGCATTTTTATACACCAAAAATGAAACAAGAGAAAGAAAAATCAGGAATCTTATCCCTTTCACAATTGCATGAAAAACCATAAAATACCTAGGAATAAACCTAACCAAAGATGTAAAGGACCTGTACAATGGAAATTATAGAAAGCTTATGAAAGAAATTGAAGAAGACAAAAAGGGATGGAAAAATAGTCCGTGCTCATGGATTGGAAGAATAAACATTGTTAAAATGTCATTATTACCCAAAGTAATCTACACATTTAATGCAATCCCCATCAAATTGGCACCAGCATTCTTCTCAAAGCTAGAGCACATTATCTTAAAATTCATATGGAACCACACACACACACACACACACACACAAACAACCCCGAAGAGCCAAAGTAATATTGAAGAAGAAAACCAAACTGGGAGGCATCATAATCCCAGACTTTAGCCTTTACTACAAAGCTGTCATCATCAAGACAGTATGGTATTGGCACAAAAACAGATACATAGACCAATGGAATAGAATAGAGAGCCCAGAACTGGACCCACAAGTGTATGGCCAATTACCCTTTGACAAAGCAGGGAAGTGTATCCAATATTTTAATTTTAACTGGTACTGACCACACTTAAAATTCATATCCAGGTTTCTTTTCCAAAATCCTACTACAACTTCCTCTTATACATTTAGATCTTGATCTAAGTTTTCTTCAAATAACCAGACTCATGTTAGGACAAAATTATTTTTCGTTTCCTACAACAAAAAATGTATTCCCATTCTTCATGATTTTCCCCCCAAAAAGCACACTTCTTAATTTCCAGAAACATATGCTTGTTTTCCTTATTATTTTTACTAGTCTATGCTGTATTTATTAGAATTCCTAACTCTAGAAACGTTGCTTTCTAGTGAAAAGCAATTGTGAACTGTCATGCCAGTATTCTTTAGGTAAGCAAATTTATGACTACATTTTACAATTTCTAGAAACATAGTAAAATATTTTAGTAGAGAGCAAGCCAGGTTTATGAATGGATCCATATTTACTTTATAGCTTTTCTCTAATTAGACAAAAGTAGATAAACCTATGGTTAATACTTGTTTTATTGTTTTATCTTATGTAACTTGCAAAAAAATAAAGGACCACAATTGTAGAAAGTTTTTATATGCTCTCCCTAGCAATGGATAGATTAAATACAATCCCTATCAAACCCCCAAAAGCCTGTTTTGCTGTCGCAGAAAAGATGCTTTTTAAATTTCCGTGGTATTATAGGGACTCAGAATATCCAGATAATCCTGAAGAAGAACAAATTATCAGGACTCACAATAGTAGATTTCAAAACTCACTAAACCTAACTCATGAAGCTACATAAAGATGAATGTGGTACTCATTAGGGAATAGACATATAGATCAATTAAACATATTTGAGAGGCCAAAAATAAATCACTCATCTATGGGCAATTGATTTTCAAAAGAGTTCTAAGAGAATTTAGTGTGAAAAAATGGTCTCTCCAATCAATGGTGCTGGACCAACTAGATATCCACATATAAAGAAATGACATTACACCCTTACCACATACTATATACAAAAATGGATGTAAAGTGGATTAAAGATCTAAATTTAAGAGCTGAAACTCTAAAAATCTTAGGAAAAACAGAAGGAACTCCACATGAATTTTGGACTTGGCAATGGATTCTTTACATATGACATTGAAAGCATCAGCAAAAACAGGAGGAAAAATTGGACTTCTCTAACATTACTATGATTGTACACCAAAAGATACTCTCAAGAAAGAGAAAATGCAGCCCTAGGTACAGCCGCTTCTCCCAGAGACCACCGAAGGAGATAGGAAATGCCTGGGACAGCCCAGCTCCAGCCATAGGGTCTTTGCAGATTTATGTCCACTATGTGATAACCCCTTCTTGTGTTGCCCTCTTACTACACAGACAAGGACTGTCCTCAGTGATCCAGGGCATGCCCTGAACCTATGTCCACACCTTTGGATCAGATCCCCAAGCAGCTTCACCTCCATCTCTGCCCCACTGCTCATGAGTACCTGTGTTTGCAGGTTCTTTCTCCCAGCCCATGCTGACTCAGCCACTCTCCTTCTTCACACCCATAGAAAAATCAGCCAGACTCATCTGCACTCTGAGTTGTGATATCATTGTTGTTAAAGGTCACATCACTGTTGTTAAAAAAATGCATACTGGTGCCAGTAGAGGCCAGGGAGCCTTCCCTAGGATCTCCTGAGATTCAAGTCACAGTCAGATAACACACCAGAGATCACAGCCCCTGTCATTTCTTGGATTCAAAGATGTTTTAACCAATTCATGTGTTCTGACATCTCTGGAATCCGGTGTGTGAGAAGGTGACTATTAGTGTCATATATGACAAGATAGCACTAATGCTTCCCAAATTTTCCAGATCCATAGGAAACTGAGACAAATGCTTCCTCCACTCTCTAGGCCTGGTGACATGCCCTGTCATGTGGTTCAGGGGGTGACTTCTGTTGTCAGATCTTCAACAGACTCTTCATTGTCCTGGAATAACATGATTGACACTGTCATATCCTTTCCTTCCGTTAAATCTTCAGATTGATAACTTGTTCACACCATGTTCATATTTTCAAAGCCAAAATTAGCTTGTTCAGAGTTAAAAATAATACAGTGAAGAGGTGCCTGGCTGGTTCAGTGGTTAGATGATGCAACTCTTGATCTTGGGTAGTGAGTTTAAGACCCAGTTTAGGTACAGAGGTTACTCAAAAATAAAATGTTAGGGGTGCCTGCGTGGCTCAGTTGACTGAGGGTGCAACTCTTTATTTCAGCTCATGTCATGATCCCAGGGTTATGGGATCAAGTTTCGTGCTGACTCCATGCTGAGCATGGGTCCCGCATAAGTTTCTGTCTCTCTCTTTTCCTGTGCCCCTCTCCACCACTCGTGCTCCCTCTCTAAAACAAACAAACAAACAAACAAACAAACAAACAAACGAAATAGAATGTTAATTTCTAAAAAAAAAATTCATTGGAGAAGTTAGAAGCCAAAATGTGTTGATTATAGCTTTGGCTCTAGTGATGGCTCACCAATACTTCTGGTCTAAGTGCATCAATATGGGCCTCAGGTTAAAAAACCAACAGGCATAAATACATGCTATTCTGTATAGAAGCAAAAGAACTATCAATATTTAAAAATAAAACAGCATCATTATGGTGTTATAATTATGAAATTCTTTAGAATTATTAAAAATCTGAAAGTCTTGTACGTGGAGAATTGTAAAACTTTGTAAGAGACATTAATGAAAACTTGAATATATCACTAGATATTCCTTGCTTGGGGATCAAAATGGCGAATTTGGCTGAGGAAGGATTTTTTCTAAATTTTCAGTTGGTAGCTGGTGCCAACAGCTTTCTGGCACCAAAGAAATAAATGAATGGAGCGTCCCTCACAAACAGAGACACAAAAATTATTTTCTTAAAAATATTCTTAAAACCATATTAGAGACAGGGGGGAGGAGCCAAGATGGCAGAGAGGAAGGGAGCTCTGTAAACTCCGTCCGCCCCATTTATCGAACCGAGAAGGATATTATTCTCGTCTGCGAGAGCAGAAGGAGAAAATACGGACTCCAGAAAGAATAGAACCTCAAGGATATCTGAATGAGTGAGGGCGAACGGGGGAGATCTGAAAACAGGCCAGGCCAGGACGGGCAGGGGAGATAAGATCCCTAGCCCAACGTGGGGGAAGAGCCCGAGAGACAAAGGGAAAAGACAGGGGAGCACACTCCCCGGCTGCGCCAGGGGTGCAGACTTACTGGTGAGAAGTGGTTGGGGCTGCGGCTGCGCCAGGGGCGAGCAATTTGAACATGGTTTTGGGAACTGGACCACGGACCACATTTCCACAGTGCACCTTGACTCCTGCACGGACTGCGCGAATCCTGGATACCCATAGGAAAAAATAGGTCTCACACCTACGTGACCCCTGACAGGGAGTCGGTGGCAGGTGGAGGCCTGGGTGCATGCTTAGACTGCAGGAGCTCCCAGCTCATTTCCAGCAGCACACAGTGCCTTGAGCAACAGCTATTGGAAACCAAGAGAGACTTAGTTTTGTTTTTTTCCTTTCCCCCATTCCTGCCTGGGGGTGGGGACTCCACAATTGAGTCTGTGAAGGTGTGCACTTCACCTCCTGCTGCTCATTTCGCCTCAGGCAGGGGCGGATCCTCTGAGAACAGCCTCCAAGACCTACCACATCAAACCATGCCCATCCACCAGGGGGAGCTGCTGCTGCTTTTTTATTTTTAATATAAAAAATTTTTTTTCTTCACCTGTTTCGTACTTATTTCTTTGTCATTATTACCTCTTTTTCCTTTTTCTTTACTCAATTCTTTTAAATTTTACTCCTTGTTTCCCTTTCTCCTTTCTCCCTTACTTTTTCACCTTCTTGCAACCCAGATATATTCTCCTGTATCTCATCCTTACCTCTCCCCTAAACTGGTCATACACTTTTTTTTCCATAATATTTTATGGTCAAATTGTTTTCCACACAACACCCAGTGCTCTTCCCCTTAAGTGCCCTCCACCATCA
>NC_043713.1:69731784-69740111 GCF_006229205.1 Suricata suricatta
TCCTGTAATTATTATATAATGTCCTTCTTCATCTCTTGTTACTGCCTTTACTTTAAAGTCCAGTTTGTCTGATATTAGTATGGCTACTCCAGCTTTCTTTTGGCTTCCAGTTGCCTGATAGATATTTCTCCATCCCTTTACTTTCAACCTGAAGGTGTCTTCTGGTCGAAAATGCATCTCCTGTAGACAGCAAATAGATGGGTTTTGTTTTTTTATCCATTCTGCTACCCTGTGTCGTTTGGTTGGAGCATTCAATCCATTGACATTCAGTGTTATTATTGAAAAATGTGTGTTTAGATTCATTGTGTTCTCCATAGAATTCATGTTTATTGTGGTGTCTCTGGCACCTTGTATTCTTTGCAATCTTTCCCTCATAGAGTCCCTCTTAGGGTTTCATGTAGGGCTGGTTTGGTGGTCATGAATTCTCTCAATTTTTGTTTATTTGGGAACACCTTTATCACTCCTTCTATTTTGAAAGACAGGCTTGCTGGGCAGAGGATTCTTGGCTGCATTTTTTTCTGCTCATCACATTGAAAATTTCCTGCCATTCCTTCCTGGCATGTCAGGTTTCATTCGATAGGTCTGTAACCACTCTGATAGGTCTCCCTTTGTATGTGAGGGCCCTTTTCTCCCCAGCTGCTTTCAGAATTCTCCTTTATCTTTATATTTTGCCAGTTTCACTATGATATGTTGTGCCGATGGCCGATTCAAGTTACGTCTTAAGGGGGTTCTTTGTGCCTCTTGAATTTGAATGTCCATTTCTTTCCCCAGATTTGGGAAATTCTCAGTTATAATTTGGTCAAGTATCCCTTCAGGCCCTTTCTCTCTGTCTTCCTCTTCAGGAATTCTTATGAGATGGATGTTGTTCCCTTTGATTGTATCACTCAGATCTCGAATTCTCCTTTCCTGCTCCTGGATTAATTTCTCTCTCTTTTTTTCATCCTCCTCTTTTGCTATAACTATATCTTCTAATTCACCTATTCTTCTCTCTGCCTCATCAATCCTTGAGGTGGCTGCCTCCAGTTTGTTATTCACTTCACCTATAGCCTTTTTAATTCATCACACATATTTTCAAGGTGCCTACTAATTGTGTCAGTTGATTCTTTGATGTTTTTCTCAATTCCAGCGATTAATTTTATGACAAGTTTTTAAAATTCTTGATCTGGTATGTTGTCTAGATCCGCCTTGAGCAGTTCTGTGGCTGTGACTTACTCCTGGAAGTTCTTCAGGGGAGATTTCCTTCATTTTGTCATTTTTGCTAGTTTTCTGTCTCGTCACCTTTAGAAAGCTCATTGTGTGCTGTGCACCTATTAATATTTCTCTGTTAAAGGAGGCTTATTGACTGTCCAGGGCCTGTCGTTTCTTGAAATATTCTCTTAATGGTGTCTCTCAGTTTCTTTTGTTGTGCCTGTGATATTTTATTTCCCTACTCAGCAATATTTGGGGCTTGCCACCTTGCACACTTTGGCTTGTTTCTTGGTGTAGTCCTAAGAAGGAAAACAGACAGACAAACACAGAGGGAACAGAAGCACACAGACACACAGACAAATCAAACAAAGAAACACATTACAGGGGTGAAAGAAAAGAAAGAAAATGGAAAGGAAAGAGACGAAAAGAAGAGAAAAGAGAAAATAAAAATAAAATAAAATAAATAAATAAATAAAAGGGGGTTGGAGACAACAAAGGACAGTGGACAGTCTAAAAGTGTATGACCTGCTAAGCGAAATAAGTCAGACAGAGAAGGATAGATACCATATGTTTGCATTCATAGGTCTAACAGGAGAAACTTGGCAGTGGACCATGGGTAGAGAAAGGGGGAAAGTGAGCGGGGAAGAGTGAGGGACACAGATCAAGGGAGACTATTGAATACTGGAGATGAACCATGGACTGAATGGGGAGGGGGAGGGAGTGAGGGGGTGATGGTCATGGTGGGGGGCACTTGTGGGTAGAAGCACTGAGTATTATATGGAAACTAATTTGACAATAAACTATTATAAAAAATAAATAAAAAATAAAATAACATAAAAATTCAAAAAAAAAAAAGTTTATGACCAGTTGAGGGTAGAGGTAAGGATGGGATACAGGAGAATATATCTGGATTGCAAGAAGGTGAAAAGAAAAAAAAAAGACAGAGAAAGGAGAAAAGAAAATAAGGAGTAAGAATAGAAGAATCAAGTACGAAAAGATAAAAATAGAAAAAAATAAATAAAAGTGGGTTGGAGACAACAAAGGACAGTAGACAGTCTAAAGGTGTATGACCAGTTGAGGGTAGAGGTAAGGATGGGATATAGGAGAATATATCTGGATTGCAAGAAGGTGAAAAAGAAAGGGAAAAAGGAGAAAGGAAGATAAGGAGTAAAAATTTAAAAGAATTAATTAAAAAATAGGTAATAATAACAAAGAAATAAGTATGAAAAAAGTGAAGAAAAACATTTTTTTATAAGAAAAAAAAAAAACCCAGCAGCTCCCCCTCTTGGATAGGCGTGATTTGGTGTGGTAGGTTTCGGAGGCTGGCTCAGAGGCTCCACCTTGGTGTCTGCAGAGATTAGAATGGCGACACGCCAAGCTCAGCTGAACTATGCACTGTAGGCCACTCTAATGAGTCCGATCTCCTTGGGCTACAGTTGAGCTGAGTTGTATTTAGCAGGCCTGCCTTGGTTCAAAGTTCCAGTCCATGCACTTTTATGCTACCACAGATGTATTTGCTTTGTTGGCTGGCTTCTTAGGGGGAGGAATCAGTTTGTCTTGGCTCAGGCAGGGATTTCTGCTGCCTCTGCCTGAGGAGAAATGAGCAGCAGGAGGTGATGTGCCCGCACCTTCACAGACCCAACTGCGGAGTCCCCACCCCCAGCCAGGATTGAAATTGCAATGGGGGAAAATTGACTCTCTATTGGCTTTGGATAGCTGTTGCTCAAGGTGCTGTGCACTGCTGGAAATAAGCAGGAAGCTCCTGTAGCTTAAGCGCACCGCCCAGGCCTCCACTGCGGCCGACTCCTTGTGGGGGGTCATGTAGGTGTGGGCCCTATTTTTTCCCTGTGGGCACCTGGGATTCGGGATTCGAGTGGCCAATGCAGGGGGCAAGATGCGCTTTGGAAATGAGGTATGCAGTTCCGCTTCCAAAACCAAGTTCGAAGTGCGCGACCCTGGCGCAGCAGCAGCAGAAGGGGGTGCTGTGTGCCTGGGAGTCCTGTGAGGATCAGCCCTGTGTCCCTGTGCTCAGAGCTCATGGGGGCCCAGCAGCTGTGACCTCCTCCTGCTCTGGGGACCTGGGGCTACACGTGCAGCTTGAGCTTGGGCAGCCGGGGGTTAGGGGGTAATCTGCATAAAGTGTCCCATTTTCTGGCGGTGTGGGTGACATAAGTGAAACAGCGCAGCTCTGGCTCTGGTGTGACATGAACCACTTCTTGCTTTTCTTTTTCCTCTGCTGACATCTTCCTTCAGAAAATGACTCCTTCCAGGTATCCCTGTCCAAAGATCTGTCCTAGAACTTCCTGTGGAGTTAAATCTGTAATGAGGAGTACTAATGACAGGCACAGCAGGATTAAAAGTTTTCCTATACATGGAGGTGAGGTCACACGATGGCCCCTCAGTGGTCCCTGCTCTGTCCCCAACCTGCAGCAGCCTCCTCAGGACTTGCTGTGTCCTGTCTGCCTTCCTCTGAAGGGCCCAGATTCCCACACTCTGTGTCCCCAGCAAGCCCCCATTCACATTCAGCAACCAGAGCCAGCCTGTATCTGCTGAGCCCCATGATGGGGACAGATTCCTTCTATTCTCTGTTTCCTGTGTCTTGTCCTCAGCTCCGTAGTGGTTCTTAGGTTCCATTGGGTCATGACTGCATGTGTCCCTCCTGTTAGATTCCCCCACCGCCCCATTCACAGGGAAAACCTGATCAGTGACTGCTCAGCAGGACCTTCCACTGTCCCTGGAGAGTCACACTCAGGGTATAGAAGCACAGGCAACTGCGAAGCCAGTGAAGGAGAGGTTTGCCAGTGGTGGGAAAAGAGACCTTACCCAGAGACCAGCAGGGGGTGCTGTGACACTGTGCCTGGGGATTTCTGCAGACAGGGGCTCCCAGCTGGGCAGCCCTCCATTGACTGAAAGCCTCATGACTGGGCCCCTGGCTTCCAGTGGGGACAGGGCAGGTGTGTTCTCTGATCCTAGAGGAGTCCTGGACCTGGGCCTATGTGTGGTTCCAGCAACTGCTTCCTCCAGGCCACCCAGGGGGAAACTAGTGCATCATGTTGTCTTCCTGTCCAAGGGCCACAATCCTTTGTGTGCACCTGGAGAAGAGGCAGGGGTGGGTCATATTTACATAAGCAGCCCCTCCTCTGTGAGGCCCGTGGTGAGGGAATAAGACAGGCCAGGGGCAGCCCAGTTCCACCTCTGTGGCCTAAGAAGGAGCTGTGTTGCCATGGCCTGGATCCCTGTCTTTTTCGTGCTCCTCTGTCACTGCACAGGTAGGGACTGGATCCAGGGCACCAGGGTCCCCTGGCAGCCAGAGTCAAATCGCTCTGGCCCAGCTCCCTAATCTCACATACCCTGTCCTTTCTCTTCTCTGCTGTGTCTGTGTTTGCAGGTTCCCTGTCCCTGCCTGTGCTGACCCAGCCATCGTCCTTCTCTGCATCTCTGGGAACGACTGCCAGGCTCACCTGCACCCTGAGTAGGGACATCAACGTGGGCGACTATAACATATACTGGTACCAGCAGATGCCTGGGAGCTCTCCCCGCTATCTCCTGTACTACTACTCAAGTACACAGTTGGGATCCGGGGTCCCCAACCGCTTCTCTGGGTCCAAAGATGCCTCAGCCAATGCAGGACTTCTGCTCATCTCTGGGCTGCAGCCTGAGGACGAGGCTGACTACTACTGTGCTATATATCATGGCAGTGGGAGCAACTATCATTACTCACAGTGTCACAGATAAGGAGGAAGTGAGACAAAAACCCCTGCATCTCTCTTATTGAGGAGCTTCAGTGGAGTCTTCTGTTGGGGACACTTTTCTGTGGTAAGACCTGTCCTTGCAGAGGAAGGAGTGACACACAGAGATTATGCCTTTGCCTGAGAGAACACAGGTGTCCTGGGAGTACTCACAGGTGAGGGAATAGAGCCCAACACACATGCCCCAGGGTCTAGAAACCAAGGTAAATATACTATGAGTATACAAACCCAGTTAGAGTTTTTAGTCATATTCATTTTGCAGAAACAACGGAGTTTAGATCTCCTAGCTGAAGTCTGGGAGGGATTGTGTCCTGCTAAAGCAACAATATTGCTTTTGGGTCATCAAGGATAATACAAGAGAAAATCTATAATTTGATTGAATGGGCGTTCTCCCTTTGGGACCATGCAACATAAGGATGGTTTTCCTGGAAATAAACCTTTTCATGTCTATGCTGGGTTCTTTCTCTTTTAGGACCCCTGCCCCCAACACTCATATGCCTAATCATTGCCCCCCCTCCACTGTTTAATATCCTTTTTTATGTTTATCTCTCCTAGAATGCAACAATTCCATATATGAAAGATGGTTCAATAAAAATTCCTGCCCATAGCATCAGAGGATTCCCTCCTCCTAAATCCCATGGACCAGCCACCAAGAAATTTTATCAGATAACCTCTCAGCATGTTAGTATAATACCATGCTCTGGTCTATAACTGCACAGAACCCCAGATGGACAGATAAGTTATGCATGGACAGCACATCCCCACTGTTCTGCAGGAGCAGCTACTGAAGATGAGACCTCTGCCCAAATGTCAAGGATTTGTCATTGTTTATCTATCAAGTGGGAAGTTAGAGGTCAATTTTAGGTGGAGACTTCAGCAATGGAAACCTGAGTATGGTAGAAGTTCGTCCAGTGACCACTGGGCTGAATGCAAATAAGCCCATAAGGCAACTCACTTCAAAATATTATAAGCTCTAGTTGACCAATGTATTACTTATACCTAGACACATGTACCAAAATAAGAAAGTTCCATATGTACCCATATCTCTTTGCCTTCCCCTCTTAACTAAACCCCCACTGCTGCCTCCTGGGAGACCATCTCTGATTTGCTGTTCTGCCTGCTGCTCCCATGCAGTATGTACACTCAACTTTGATCTTCTCTGTTTGGATGAGTTCTTTCACCACCCTTGCCCCTGGCCTACCCCTGATTGGGTCGCCCAAAAATCCAAAAGTTTACTTCTATTTAGCTGAAGAAATCAAACACCTTTGTTGCACAGGTGGTAAGGGGCCTGTAGTGAAAATGGTGTCCCCAGTCTTACATGTAATTATGACATAACGGTGTCACAGGTCCACTAAACTGTGACACTGGGCTGGTGCTCCTGGAACAGACTTTTTAGCATGAACAAACCTGAAGGTTGAGGTGATAGAAGTTTTCTATGGTCTGGAAATTCTCATGACTATCTCCCCCAACAGTTGGCCCATCCAGACCAAGAGAGAGACAGAGGCATAGACAGACAGAGGGAGAGGGTTCTCTGTCTGTTTGGCTGGCCAACAAGTACATTCTCCAGATTTTGGACTCCAGGAAGGATGTGCTCACTAGTCATAAAACTAAGATAGACAAGATGAAAGATAAATCCATATCCATTTATTATCATTTTTAAAGTTTATTCTGATAGGCCTTGGTTTCTTGCAGCCACACCAATACCTGGGAGGGATGTGTCATGGGGCTGGGGACTGTGTTGCACTTCATAGTGTACCTTGTTTCATGGAAATTTTCCTGAGATTGGCACATGATTTAGTATCAACCTAACTTATTCTGTGGCCAATTTGTATTATCAAATATGTCTTCCTGAGATGCTAAATGCTCTAAATGCTTTTAAGAACTCTACTGTGGGGACATGGGTGACTCAGGTCATGATTTTGGCTCAGGCCATAATCTCATGAATTGACCCCACATTGGGCTTTGTGCTGACAGCTCAGAGTGTGGAGCCTGCTTTAGATCTGTGTCTTCTTCACTCTCTGCCTCTCTTCCACTCGCCCTCTGTCTCTCTCTCAAAATAAATAAGTAAACATAGACAGTATAAAAGGGGGAATTGACAGAAGCCTGAGACAAAGGAAGGGTAACAGATTGTACATCTAAGAGGGTGTGAAATGTCTGCACAAGAGAATAGAGAGCACGGTGAAGCCATTTTTGCCTTTAGCACACCCACCCTAATCCACCCCAGTGAGCTCAGCAGCACTACCGAATGGAGAATGGAACCATTATTCAGAGCCCTATCCACCTGTGACTTCGGGGCACATGCCTCAGAAGAACAATATAAACCCCTTCCATCTGCTGAATCCAGGGACCGCATTATGCAACAAATTTTCAATTCTAGGAGAACCTGGGTCTAGCTTCATTAAGGTTTCATTTAGCTTGTTCCTTTGTTCCTCTGGTTCACTTCAGATTTTGTTTGTTATTTTTATTTTTTTTCTTTCCTTGGATACAGATAGAGCAGCGTTTTTTATTCTATTTATTTTATTTTGATTTGAATTTTAGAATAATATTATAAATTTCTCGAACTTTTTTTCTCCTTTCCAGGGAGCGTCTCTCAACAAGCAAACGAGAACACACCAAGCATCTAACATCCTTTATTTGATTTTTTTGTTTTTAATTTTTAATTGTTATTTTAAATTTTATTTTATTATTATTTTTTCCTCCAAAGTGACAAGATGGAAAAATTCACCCCAAAATTACAGACAGGGAGAAACGATGGGCAGAGTTTGAATCAACACATAAATACAGATAAAAGTAAGATGTCTAAGTTAGAATTTAAAACCATGATTGAAAGAATACCAGCTGAGGTTGAAAAAAAAAACACGCAAGACACCAGAGAATCCCTTTATGTAGAGATAAAAGAACTAAAATCTAGTCAGGCCAAATTTATAAATGCTGTAACTGAGATTCAATCTTGAATGGGTGCCATGACAGAGAGGATGGATGAAATAGAGTACAACCAGTGTTGAAAGAAGAGAAGGAGGAGGAGGAGAAAGAAGAGAAGAAGAAGAAGGAGGAGGAGGAGGAGGAGAAGGAGGAGGAGGAAAGGAGGAGGAGGAAGAAGGAGACAGAGAGGAAGGAGGAGAAGGAGAGGGAGAAGAAGGCCAAAGCAACAAAGACTAGAAAGGACCAGAGTGTGGGGGACCAGCCCACGTACCAGAGTCCAAGGGTCTCTGAGTAGGGGGTTGGTGTCGGCGAAATATCTATAAGAAAGAACACAGACAACATGAATGGTGGAAGAGACCACACTTTACTGTGAAACTTGGTGTCTTATATACCATAGGTGATTACATCATTTTTCTAATGATTACATTGTTTGTTACTTCCAGAAAAATTATTATTTCCAAGGTAGCA
>NC_043713.1:69740211-69746200 GCF_006229205.1 Suricata suricatta
ACACACATTTTCAAGTAGGGGAAGCAGGGTCCCAAAGGCCACACAGCACTTCTGGCTGGATGGGCCCCAACACCAGAGAACATCGTCAGAAACACAAACTCTACAGGCAGCACAATGACACTAAATTCATATCATCCAAGAATCACTCTGAATGTAAATGCACTAAGTACTTCAATCAAAAGTCATAGGGTATCAGAAGGAAGAAAAAAGGAAACAAGATCCATATATATGCTGCCTCCAAGAGACTCATTTTAGATCTAACAGCACTTGCAAATTGAAAATGAGGGGATAGATGGGCGTCTGGTTGGCTCAGTGGGTTGACTGTCCCACTTTGGCTCAGGTCATGATCTCATGGTTCATGAGTTTTAGACCCATGTCCAGCTTTGCACTGAGAGTGAGGAGGCTGCTCTGGATTCTCTATCTCCCTCTATCTCTGCCCCTAATGTCTCTTCCTCTCTCTCTCTCTTTCTCAAAAATAAACAGACATCAAAAAATTAAAGAAAAAGAAAGTGAGGGGATGAAGAACTGCCTAATATGCTACTGGATGTCAAAAGAGAGCCAAAATAGCCATAGTCATAGCAGACACTATATTTTTAAGCAAAGAATGTAAAAAGAGATGAAGGATATTATATCATAATTAAGGGGTCTATCCATCAAGAAATTCTAACAAGTGTCAATATTTATATATTTCCACACTCTCAAATATATACATCAGCTAATCAGAAACATGATGAAATTCATTGATAATAATACAATAGTAGGGGACTTTAACTAATAGCACTTAAAGCACTATACAGATTATCTAACCAGAAAATCAATAAGTAAAATGGATTGAATGGCACTGCGGACCAGATAAACTTAACAGGTATATTCAGTATATTTTATCCTAAAGCACCAGAATTCACATTCTTCTCAGGTGCACATGGAACATTCTCCAGAATGAATCACATATTGGGTCCACTCTCGAGAAGTATAAAAAGTCAGGATCATACCATATGTATTTTCATGCCACAATGGTATGAAACTTGAAGTCAACCACAAGAATAAAACTGGAAACATTACAAATACTTGGAGATCAAAAATCAATCAGTGTAATATCTTGTATTAAAAGACTAAAAACAGAAAATTATTTTTTTTCAATCAATAGAAGAAACCACATAACCCAATTCAAAATCTCTTCATGATAATGAAAGACAATGAATGAATGAATGATTGATTAATGAAAATGACAGAAAGTATCAGAGAACGAAATTTAGAGGATCACATACTCAGCTTGATAAAGAAACTATGAAACACCTGCAGCTAATATACATGGAGGGGAAGTGCTGAAAGATTTCCCTCCAGAGTGGGGACTAAGACAATCATGTCCAATCTCAATAATGCTGTTCAACCTAGGATTCAACGTGCCTGAGAGAAGCATAAAGCAAGAAAAAAAAAAAGAAAAGCATACAGACAACAAGAAGTAAGCATCCTCCTTTCAGGTAAGAGAATCATCTCCAGGAAAAGGACAAAAGAAGATACAAACATGTATGTCAATATATAAATTAATGGAGTAATAAACAAATTCAGGAAGGTCATGCAATACATGATCAATATATAATAGTCATTTATATGTGTACATACAGCAATAAACATGTAAATCTCAATTATATTACCACATAAAACCACTCAATAATGAAATATTTTGGTGCATATTTAACAAAACATGTATAAGCCATGGATGTTGAGAACTGGACAATGATGGTAAATGAAATTCAAACTAAAACAATGGGTAGACAAGACCTGTTGAAGCAATGGAAGTCTCATCGTTAAGATGTCACGCTTCCTCGGGTGCTTGGGTGTCTCAATCGGTTAAGCATCCTGGTCTTGATTTTGGCCTAGGTCATGACCTCACAGTTCATGAGTTGGAGCTCCACATCGAGTTTTTTGCTGGCAGTGTGAAGCCTGCTTGGAATTCTTTTTCTCTCCCTCTATCTCTGTCCCGTTGTCACTCTCACTTTCCCTAAATAAATAAATAAATAAACAAATAAATAAATAAATCTTTAAAAAAAGATGTCATTCTTCCCAAAATGTATAAAAAGATAATTCACTCCTATCATAACAACAGATTGGTATGGATGGAAGGGTGGACACATTAGTCAACATAATGGAACAGAAACCCTAGAACCAGTCCTACCAAAGTATGGGAGAGTATTTTTGATAAAACTTTCAGAAGACTTTCAAAGGAAGAAGGATGTCCTTTTAGACAAATGGCTATAGAACAATTGAATATCTATAGAAAGAAATGCATCTCAACTAAAATTCTCACCTTATGAAAAAACTTTAAAAATGGATGATAGACATAATTGTAAAACTTAAAGCTATAAAATTTTAGAAAATGTAGAGGAGAAAATCTTTAGGATTTAGGACTTGAATAAACATATTTAGATGAATCACCATCAGCACATCCCATAAAAGAAAAGAAAAAAAAGGATAAATTTGACTTCATCAAAGGAAAACTCATGGTTTTTCCTTTACTTAGTTAGTTAGTAAGACAATGAAATGAGCTGAAACATAGCAGATTAAAATAAAGCTGACTATTACTGTTTGTTGGAACACAATAGTATTTCTCAAAGTGACACAGGTAGATGGGGTCTTGGGATAAAACTCTTGACCCTGCTTAGAGGCTTGTTCCATTTCTGAAGTAAGGAAAGTTTGCAAGGCCTCCCACCATTAGATGGTGACCAGCGTCTATACCCACTCAACCCCCACTCAATTTCTGCTTGAGCATGACCCCAAAGGTGCCTGACTAACTGATATCAGGAGTGACTTGCTTTCTTATGCTAAAAATATGTGAAATGTACCTTATGAAAAAACTTGCTATAGGAGTTTTTTCTTTTATGATTATAGGAGCAAATATTACATTTCCAGAGAAAATCTGTTTTTCTTCCCCTCGAAAAACAGGCTTTTGACCACTGCTCATAAAGAACTAACTCTTGCCTCTCAGCATAATCCACTGCACCGGTAAAGTTTGTGAACTGGCCGAGCCTAAGTTCGTAATAAAACCGCCCTTTGCTATTGCATGCGTGACTTGGTCTTCTTGGTGGTTTCTGGTTTTGGGAATGATATTGAAAACTTGGGCATTACATGTGGTGCATTGGCCGGGAATCCCCCCACTTAGAGGGGGAATCCTCCTCCCCAGAACCCCTGGGACCCCAATATGCTGGGCTTGATTGCCAGCTGGATCCTAGCGGCAAAAATTACCACCGCCCAGGAAACCAAAAGTATTAGAGCTCTTCAGTAACATTTCTGGCTTCCCCTCTTATTCTTTGTTTCTGCACCTACTTGGCTGTGATATGCCTCATTGTCTCCTCCCAGCCTCAGGGGCTAGGAGCAAAGGCACTCCCAAGGACATCTAGGTTTTGGGAGCCGGGGAGGCATTCTTGTCTTTCCTGCCACCCTGAAAATGGTGCCAGTAATCTGTGAGAGTCACCTGTTAGAACCTCTGGAGGTAAGCTAGTTTATCATCTTAATTTTAAATGCACATGTGCTTTTGTCTGGGGTATTGAGTGGAAGCCTGGACACACGACTTCCCACCCCAAGGCCACACCGAGACGTTGGTCGGCCCTTTAGTAAATCTGTAAACACCTGTTTTGTGGCCACTTCTGTACTTGTTTGTCCAGTGTTATTGTCATTGTTTTTGGTCTTGTCTGTGGAAAGTCTGTGGGAGGGAATGTAATAACCTCTGGTGTGTATGTGAGTGTAAATATGCGGCTCTGTCTGGTTTGCCTGCCAAGTTCATGTTTGTGGCTCCACGGGTGGACATCTTTAATATCACCCAAAAGCCTACGGAGTCTGAGTGGGCTTGTCTGTGATTCTGTGGTGAACAGCATACAGTCTATGGTGGCATCGGAATAGTTTCCAATCGTAAGTCACAAAGGTGAGACCGCTACAGCTAAGCGTCACCTAAGTTTTTTCGGGGCACGGCCAGATGGGCATCTGACTGGTCTCCTCATTAGAGCGGGCACTTCTACCCTTTGTCTGTCTTTGCAACACCGCCTCATGAGAACATGGGGTTGGGACTGTGCAGAGAAGGAGACCTTATTGGTGTGGCTGAGATAAAATCATACTGAAGGGAACACTGACTCTCTCTATGTTCCTCTGCCTTGTAGAAGTGAGGGCTTCTCCCTCATTCATTTCCCAGGTTAACACCTATAATTGGAGAACTGGAATTAAAACTGGACACTCTCCTTCTATGCCCCCCCCCCTTGGGCGCCTCTCCTCTTGCCCTTCCTTCCCCCATTCTTTTCTGCACCACCTGGATGGGGAAGGGCCGGATTGCATAACTGACTCCGGCCTCAGGCAAGGCCAGCTTCTCCCTCCGCCCTAGGTGATAAGAAACAAAAGACCATAGAAGTCAGAAATTTGCGCTGAATTTCCAGGTCAAAAATTAACTAGGGAACAAAGGGTCCCTGGGCTACCAGCGCTCAAGCAAAACTTATTCAGTGTTTAAGTTTAAGATTGATGGTTTGAGATAAAAACAGGACCTTGTGTTCTATCTGAATCTGCCAAAAGTCAAAAAGGTTATTATGATCTCTGCTCTAATTTTTAACAAGTGTGTGTTAAAAGAATGGGTTATTTGGTCTGTTCTGTAGTGTTCATGAGTAATTGTTAAAATAGATTTTTAAATTTTTTTTACAATAGTTTATTTTCAGATTGGTTTCCATATAACACCCAGTGCTTCTTCCCACAAGTGCCCCCCACCATGACCATCAACCCCTCCCTCTCTCCCCCTCCCCCTTCAGTTCATGGTTCGTTTTCAGTATTCAGTAGTCTCCCTTGATCTGTATCCCTCACTCTCCCCCGCTCTCTTTCCACCTTCCTCTCCCCATGGTCCCCTGCCAGGTCTCTCCTGTTAGACCTACAAATGCAAACATATGGCATCTATCCTTCTCTGCCTGACTTATTTCGCTTAGCATGACACCCTCAAAGTCCATCCACTTTGCTACAAATGACCAGATTTCATCCTTCCTCATTGCCATATAATATTCCATTGTATATATATATACACCACATCCTCTTGATCCGTTCATCAGTTGAGGGACATTTAGGCTCTTTCCATGATTTGGCTATTGTAGAAAGTGCCACTATGAACATTGGGGTACATGTGCTCCTATGCATCAGCACTTCTGTATCCCCTGGGTAAATCCCTAGCAGTGCTATTGCTGGGTCATAGGGGAGTTCTATTGATAGTTTTTTGAGGAGTCTTCACACTGTTTTCCAGAGTGGCTGCACCAGTTTACATCCCCACCAACACCACCAGTGTAGGAGAGTGCCCGTCTCTCCACACCCTCGCCAGCATCTATAGTCTTTTGATTTGTTCATTTTAGTGACTCTGACCGGTGTGAGGTGGTATCTCAGTGTGGGGTTTTGATTTGTGTTTCCCTGATGATGAGTGACGCTGAGCATCATTTTATGTGCCTGTTGGCCATCTGGATGTCCTCTTTGGAGAAGTGTCTATTCAGGTCTTCTGCCTATTTCTTCACTGGATCATTCATTTTTTGTGTATGTATTTTAGTGAGCTCCTTGTATATTTTGGATACTAGCCCTTTGTCTGATATTCCATTTGCCACTATCTTTTCCCATTCTGTTGGTTGCCCATTAGTTTTTTTTTTTGATTGTTTCCTTTGCCTTGCAGAAGCTTTTTATCTTGATGAGGTCCCAGTAGTTCATTTTTTTTTCTTGATTCCCTTGCCTCTGGGGTTGTGTGGAGGAAGAAATTGCTGCGATTGAGGTCTAGGAGGCTATTTCCTGCTTTTTCCTCAGGGTTTTTATAGTTTCCTGTCTCACATTCAGATCCTTTATCCATTTTGAGTTTATTTTTGTGAATGGTGTCAGGACTTGGTCTAATTTCATTTTTCTACATGTTGCTGTCCAGCTCTCCCAACACCACCTGTTGAAGAGGCTGTCTTTTTTCCATTGGACACTCTTTCCTGCTTTGTCAAAGATT
>NC_043713.1:69746300-69751057 GCF_006229205.1 Suricata suricatta
TTTGTAGTAGAGGCTAAAGTCTGGGATTGTGATGCCTCCCATTTTGGTTTTCTTCTTCAATATCACTTTGGCTATTTGGGGTCTTTTGTGGTTCCATATGAATTTTAAGGTAGTTTGTTCTAGCTTTGAGAAGAATGCTGGTACAACATTGATGGGGATTGCATTGAATGTGTAAATTTCTTTGGGTAATAATGACATTTTCACAATGTTTATTCTTCCAATCCATGAGCACGGAATGTTTTTCCATTTCTTTGTGTCTTCTTCAATTTCCTTCATAAGTCTTCTATAGTTTTCAGCATACAGGTCTTTTACATCATTGGTTAGGTTTATTCCTAGGTATTTTATGGTTTTTTGTGCAATTGTGAATGGGATCTGTTTCTTGCTTTCTCTTTCTGTTGCTTCATTTTTGGTGTATAAGAATGCAACTGATTTCTGTACATCGACATGATACTTTACATGGAAAACCCAACTGACTCCACCAGAAGCCTTCTAGAGCTGATCAATGAATAAAATAGTTTTTAAGGTTCTTGGTAACTTAAAACATTAAGTTTTACTTGATGATGAATTGAAACCGAATTAATTGGCTGTCTAACAAGAAAAAACTAAAGTACAAGCCACACCTAGTGATTGGTATATTAGTATAGGATGAGGTCTGTAGATGCTTATGCTTTTGACTTGTGGCAAAACAACTGGGGATATTTAAAACTGTTAGAACTCTGCTCTGCACTTAATTGGATCATAAATTTACCATCTAAGAAAAACTTTGGTTGGTTACTAAGTTCTCACTTGGAGACTAAGGTTTAGACTGATGGGAAAATAAGAAAAGCAACCCTATATGCTGGAAATTGGGGATATGTAAGAAAGATATAAGAAATGAAAGTGCATTTTTTGTCGAGGGTAAAAGAAAGTAATTTTGTCCTAAGTGAGACTAATTTCTTGGAAAGAAATGGCTTTGGGACAAAGTTTAAGGGAAAGGAATGTTGTAGAAGGTTCGTGAAAGGAAATTATTGAAAAAGAATTTTGTGTATTAGGTTGAGATAAGTGAAGTTTTAAAGATATATTGGTATAAGTTTGAAATTCTGCTTCTCTCTCCATTCAAAAAACAAGTTTTTCCAGACCTTTGGGCTACTCTTGATAAGACTATGTAAATGAAGTGTTTCTCTTTTGTTAGGACAAAAGCTTTAGGTCTTATCTTTATCAGGTCTTTGATTGCTTAGTTAAAACTTCTCTTAGGTTAAAAAAAGTTAGGTTTTGCTGAAGGATCCTAAAGGCAAATAAGATCTTTTATTGCCACTCTGGTTAAATAAATAGAGTTTTCAGATTTGTAACAATTTGTAATTCTACTTAGGATGTGCTTTGTAACTTCCTAAGGTTTTTAACAAATTTCCTGGTGTTCAAATGGCAGAGAAATTTTTTGACCAATTAGGCCCTTTCATTCAGGATGCCAAGTTACTTAAAAAGCACTGTTGTACAGTGGTAAACCTTAGGTTATATTGTATGGGTAAATGCTGCAACTGCTCAAATATATATGCAGTCCCTAAAGTTTTAATGTTTTGGTATAAGATCATTACTTAACACCTTTAGTAATCAAAATGTTGAGTGTCACTAAATTTTTTTGTTCAAGTACATCATAATGAACTCTCCTCAGATCTTTAGATTTTGTCACAGAATGTGTTTCTTCCTCAAAGGAAAGTTATAAAAGGACTTTTGGGACAAATACAGTATTCGACATCTTTTAAATTAGTACTAAAATGGGTAGAAACCTCCAGAAGTAAAAGCTACATTCAAGCTGAACAAGAACTAGGAACATAAGAAATTATAGTTTTGTAACAATGGTTGAAAATAGTGCTGGTCCTTTAATGTTTGCTTATCCAGATTAAGAAACTGTCTCTTAAGATATCTGTGATATTCAGAAACGTTTAAAGTATTTGTTTGTCTAGAACATTTATCTTTTCTCTCTACTTAAACCGTCTGAAATTCAAAAACTCAGTAAGTATTCTTTCTTTCATGGCAATTACAATTGTTTGCATAAGTTCAAGAAGAATCTGTTCATTTTATAGCAGGACATCATTAGAAATACTGGTTATTTGACCAAGGCTTTGACTGAAATGTCCTATTTGAGAGTCATGCATAGGCTCAGAGATGACCTGACAGCTTTAAAGAACTAAGGTTGACTTTATGGAACATGGAGCCATAAAGCCTCGTGGAAATGTTGGCTAGATACCTTGCTCACAGAGTTCCCAGAAGCCTCCCCAGGTAAGTAAAGAAGGTCATTTCCTGGCAGGTGCAGGAACCTCAGCATATGTTGGGAACCTCGGAAAGAGGAATTTAACAGGTATTGCAGGCCTGTCTGATGGAAAGTGCTTGGCTTGGCTTCTTGCCCAGAGTGGCTACTAAAAGTTCAACCTGGAGATTCCTTATAAAAGGACCCAGCAAAGCAATCCTTATAAAGTCCTCATGAACAATCTTTATTTTTGCTGAACTTATGTAAATAATTAGGCCAGGGTTGTTAAGACTGGACTTGTTCCACAAATGCATTGGTCTCGATTTGGCTATCTCTGAAAATGGAGGTTTTTTAGAGAGAAAACTATGTTTTAACAACACACCATTATAGATGTTAAATTCTAGTTCTTGATTGTCTTTGAATGCTTGCTCTTTGCCTAAATTAGACAACTTGAGGTAAACTTCAAAAAAATTGTTACAGTATTTTATGTATACATAGTCTTCTGTGCTTTACTATGGGGATATTTAAAAGATGGGGGTACCACTTTCAAAAACTTAGAGGTGGACTTCACAGATATACAACTAAACAAAGAATTCAGCCCTTTTTAAAGTTTCAGACATCACTTTGGAGTTAAGTAGGCCAACTCAGAAGAACCCTCAACCAGGTGAGGTTATCCAGATCCAGTTGACCGCTTAAATTGACCCTCAAAAAGACTCTGTCTCCTGAGATTCTCCAGCCCTGTTCCAGCCACACCCTGGAAGCTGACTGGTCTAGCACGGCAGAAGCCTGAGGAATCATCGGTCCAGTAAAATAAACTGTCCTGTTTCTTTACCATTGGACTGACAAATGTCGCCCCAGAAAACTGGGGAAACAGCAAAAGTTCCTGATTGCACTAACCTTCCTCTTATGAATAGGATGTGCTGTTGGTATTAATTGCCTCTAATATGGGAATGAGTTTTCAACAAGACAAAAGGTAAGGAGAGCCTATGCCTCTACCTCCAGACTCTAATGGGGGGGTCCTCGAGTGGCCACTAGATGGCCCACCAATTTGGCTAAGGATAGTAATGTAAAAAGAACCATAAAGGCGTATTACACTTATACACCCAAGGATCCTGAACAAATTGGCTGTCATTCTTACTTTTGTAAACCAGGCAGTGCCAGATATTAGAAACCCTAAAAGAGACCCTTACCAAATGAACCATGGAGACTGGCGGAAATTGGGTAAACTCTCCTTCCCTATGCCCCTTACAGGGTAAGAAAGGCTATGCTAGGCTTTAGAAAAACAATGTTACTTCTATGCCAATAGCTCAAGAATTGTACGGTAGTCGCCAAACAGGATCCTAGGCTCGCCCTGTAATTGGTTGATTTTACAAATCTCATCGAACATTCCAGTTTTCTTTCTGTAATGTTTTTTAGTCCATACCTCCATGACTGGAATTGTTGATCTTATTTCTTTTGCCTTGTGTTTACCGGTGCCTCAGATCTAGTGTTTCCCGCCTTCGATTAGAATTTAAAGCTGCTGAGTTCTTAAGTAAAAAAGGGGGAAGTGTTGGGGCCCAGTAGGCCAAAAAACCTCCCGCATAGTGCACGTGTGGTTTCTGTTCATCCTGTCTATGATTTTCTCATTGCTTTGCAAAGAGGCATTTACTTTTAGGCTTTGAATCAACTTGGGTCAGTCAGTAACTCCAGCTTTCCCTTACTTTGTTTTTGTCTCTAGCTCATTGTCTACTGCTGAGAGTAAACACAATCCTCTCTCAAAGATTTACTTCTTGAAGGATAAGTGATTTGCCCACGAATAACTGTGAAGAACTTTAAGAAATGTAAATCGCCTCAAGTAGAATTCTTGAGGCTCATCTTATGCTTAAAACCAGACTGTTATTAGGGAATGCCTCCTTTGTAATGACTTGATTGTCCCTGTTATTTACTACTGTTCTGTTAAGAATGACCCTTTCTGGAGCATGTCTTTATTTCAAGGACCTTGAACTATGTAATCATTAAAGAAATGATGTAATCACCCATGGCATATAAGACACTGACTATCTTAGTAAAAAGTGGCTTTCCACCATTCATGTTGTCTGTCTTCTTTCTTATAGACATTGCGCTGACACCAACCCCCTACTCGAGACCTTTCGACTGGGGTGTGTGGGCTGGTCCCCCGCATATTGTCAAATTGGTTTCCATAAAACACCCAGTGCTCTTCCCCACAAGTGCCCTCCTCGGTAACCACCACCTCTATTCCCCCCTCCCTCTTCCCCTTCAACCCTCAGTTCATTCTCAGTATTCAATAGTCTCTCAAGTTTTGCATCCCTCTCTCTCCCCAACTCTCTTTCCCTCTTCCCCTCCCCCTGGTCCTCCATTAGGTTTCTCCTGATCTCCTGTTAGACCTATGAGTGCAAATATATGGTATTTGTCCTTCTCAGCCTGACTTATTTTGCTTAGCGTGAAACGCTCGAGGTCCATCCACTTTCCTACAAAAGGCCAGATTTCATTCTTTCTCATTGCCATGTAATACTCCATTGTATATATATATATA
>NC_043713.1:69751157-69754069 GCF_006229205.1 Suricata suricatta
GGGGTACATGTGCTTCTATGCATCAGCACTTCTGTATCCCTTGGGTAAATCCCTAGCAGGGCTACTGCTGGGTCATAAGGGAGTTCTATGGATAGTTTTTTGAGGAACCTCCACACTGTTTTCCAGAGTGGCTGCACCAGTTTACATTGCCACCAACAGTGTAGGAGGGTGCCCGTCTTTCCACACCCTCGCCAGCATCTATAGTCTCCTGATTTGTTCATTTTAGCCACTCTGACTGGTGTGAGGTGGTATCTCAGAGTGGTTTTGATTTGTGTTTCCCTGTCTATGGCCACACCACCCTGAACGAGCCCGATCTCATCTAATTTGTGTTTCCCTGATGATGAGTGATGTTGAGCATCGTTTCACATGCCTGTAGGCCATCTGGATGTCTTCTTTGGAGAAGTGTCTGTTCATGTCTTCTGCCCATTTCTTCATGGGGTTATTTGTTTTTTGGGTGTGGAGTTTGGTGAGTTCCTTGTAGATTTTGGATACTAGCCCTTTATCTGATATGTCATTTGCAACTCTCTTTTCCCATTCTGTAGGTTGCCTAATAGTTTTCTTGATTGTTTCCTTTGCAGTGCAGAAGCTTTTTATCTTGATGAGGTCCAAAGAGTTCATTTTTGCTTTCATCTCCCTTGCCTTTGGGGATGTGTCAAGTAGGAAATTACTGTGGTTGAGATCAAAGACGCTGTTTCCTGCTTTCTCCTCCAGGGTTTTGATGGTTTCCTGTCTCACATTCAGGTTCTTCAGCCGTTTTGAGTTTGTTATTGTGTATGGTGTAAGAAAGTGGTCTACTTTCATTCTTCTGCATGTTGCTGTCCAGTTCTCCCAGCACCACCTGCTAAAGAGGCCGTCTTTTTTCCATCAGATACTCTTTCCTGCTTTGTCAAAAATGAATTGACCGTACATTTGTGTACCCAGTTCTGGGTTCTCTATTGTATTCCATTGGTCCATGTGTCTGTTTTTGTGCCAATACCATACTGTCTTGATGATGACAGCTTTGTAGTAGAGGCTAAAGTCTGGGATTGCGATGCCTCCTGGTTTGGTTTTCTTCTTCAATATGACTTTGGATATTCAGGGTCTTTTGTGGTTCCATATGAATTTGAGGATAGTTTGTTCTAGCTTTGACAAGAATGTTGGTGCAATTTTGATGGGGATGGCATTGAATGTGTAGATTGCTTTGGGTAGTAATGACATTTTCACAATGGTTATTCTTCCTATCCATGAACAGAGAATGTTTTTCCATTTCTTGGTGTCTTCTTCAATCTCTTTCATAAGTTTTGTATAGTTTTCATCATATAGGTCTTTTACATCCTTGGTTAGGTTTACTCCTAGGTATTTGATGTTTTTCGTGCAATCATGAATGGGATCAGTTTCTTGATTTCTCTTTCCACTGCTTCATTTTGGTGTATAGCAATGCAACTGATTTCTGTACGTTGATTTTGTATCCTGTAACTTTACTGAATTCATTGATCAGTTCCAGAAGGCTTCTGGTGGAGTTGATTGGGTTTTCCATGTAGAGTATTATGTCATCTGTGAAAAGTAAAAGTTTGACTTCTTCTTTGCCAGTTCTGATGCCTTTTATTTCCTTTTGTTGTCTGATTGCTGATGCTAGGACTTCCAGTACTATGTTAAACAGCAGTGGTGAGAGTGGGCACCCCTGTCGTGTTCCTGATCTCAGGGGGAAAGCTCTCAGGTTTTCCCCATTGAGGATAATATTAGCTGTGGGCTTTTCATAAACTGCTTTTATGATGTTTAGGTGTAAGTTCCTTCTATTCCGATTTTCTCAAGGGTTTTTATTAAGAAAGGGTGTTGTATTTTGTCAAATGCTTTTTCTGCATCTATCGACAGGATCATATGGTTTTTATCCTTTCTGTTGTTAATTTGATGGATCACATTGATGGATTTGTGAATATTGAACTAGCCTTGTAACCCAGGAATGAATCCCACTTGATCATGATGGATAGTTTTTAAGTATGCTGTTGAATTCGATTTGCTAGTATCTTGTTGAGTATTTTTGCGTCTGTATCCATTAAGGATATTGGTCTGTAGCTCTCTTTTTTGGCTGGTTCTCTGCATGGTTTGGGTATCAAGGTGATGCTGGCTTCGTAGAATGAGTTTGGATGTTTTCCTTCTATTTCTATTTTTGGAATAGTTTGAGAAGAATGGGTATGAGCTCCGCTTTAAATGTGTGCTAGAATTCCCCTGGGAAGCCATCTGGCCCCGGGCTTTTATTTGTTGGGAGATTTTTGATAACAGGTTTGATATCTTCACTGGTTTTTGGTCTATTCATGTTTTTTATCTCTTCCCGTTTGAATTTTTGCTGTGCCTGTGCATTTATGAATTTGTCCATTTTTTCTAGGTTGTCCAGTTTGTTGATATATAATTTTTGATAGTAATTGCTGATGATTGCTTGTATTTCTAAGGGATTGGTTGTAATAGATCCTTCTTCATTCATGATTTTATCTATCTGGGTGCTCTCTCTTTTCTTTCAGAGGAACCTGGCTAGAGGCCTTTCAATTGTGTTTATTTTTTCAAAGAACCAACATTTGGTTTCATTGATATGCTCAACTGTTTTCTTTTGTTTTTGTTTTTTAAATCGTTAATTGTGAAATTGGTTTCCATATAACACCCAGTGCTTCTCCCCACAAGTGCCCCCCACCATGACCATCACTCCCCTTCCTCCTTCCCCCTCCTCCTTCAGTCCAGGGTTCGTTTTCAGTATTCAGTAGTCTCCCTTGATCTGTGTCCCTCACTCTCTCCCACTCTCTTTCCCCCTTCCTCTCCCCATGGTCCCCTGCCAGGTCTCTCCTGTTAGACCTATGAATGCAAACATTTGGTATCTATCCTTCTCTGCCTGACTTATTTCGCTTAGCATGACACCCTCGCGGTTTATCCACTTTGCTACAAAT
>NC_043713.1:69754169-69765649 GCF_006229205.1 Suricata suricatta
TATATATATATACCACATCTTCTTGATCCATTCATCAGGTGATGGACATTTAGGCTCTTTCCATGATTTGGTTATTGTAGAAAGTGCCACTATGAACATTGGGGTGCATGTGCTCCTATGCATCAGCACTTCTGTATCCTTTGGGTAAATCCCTAGCAGTGCTATTGCTGGGTCATAGGGGTTCTATCGATAGTTTTGTAAGGAGCCTCCACACTGTTTTCTAGAGTGGCTGCACCAGTTTACATCCCCACAAACAGTGTAGGAGGGTGTCCATTTCTCCATATCCTCGCCAGCATCTAGTCCATTGATTTGTTCATTTAAACGACTCTGACCAGTGTGAGGTGATATCTCAGTGTGGTTTTGATTTGAGTTTCCCTGATGATAATTTTTGTCTATTCTATATTGTTTATTTCTGCCCTGATCTTTATTATTTCTTTCTTATGCTGGGTTTGGGGTGCTCTTGCTGCTCCCCTTCTAGTTCCAGTAGGTGCTCTATTAAATTTTGAATTTGCACTTTTTCTAGTTTGTTGAAATAGGCCTGGATTGCAATATACTTTCTTCTTTGGACTGCCTTTGCTGCGTCCCAGAGGTTTTGGACTGTTGTATTTTCATTTTCATTTGTTTCCATATATTTTTAAATTTCTTCTCTAATTGCCTGATTAGCCCAATCATTCTTTACTAGGGTGGTTTTTAACCTCCACATTTTTGGAGGTTTTCCATACTTTTTCCTGTGGTTAATTTTAAGTTTCATAGCATTGTGATCTGAAAGTGTGCATGGTATGATCTTTATTTGTTTATACTTATGGAGGGCTGCTTGATGCCCCACTATGTGATCTATCTTAGATAATGTGCCATGTGCACTCAAAAAGAAGGTGAATTTCCCAACTTCAGGATGCAGAATTCTAAATATATCTATCAATTTCATCTGTTCCAATGTGTCATTCAGGTCCATTGCTTTTTTAGTGATTTTCTGTCTGATTGATCTATCCATTGCTGTCAGTGGAGTATTAAAGTCCCCTGCAATTAGCACATTCTTATCAATAAGATTGTTTCTGTTGGTGATTAATTGTTTTATGTATTTGTGTGCTCCCGAATTTGGCGCATAGATATTTATAATTGTTAGTTCTTCCTGACGGAGAGACACTGTAGTTATTATATAATGTTCTTCTTCATCTCCCGTTACTGACTTTCCTTTAAAGTCCAGTTTGTCTGATATAAGTATGGCTACTCCACCTTTCTTTTGGCTTCTAGTCACATGACAGATATTTCTGCATCCCTTTGCTTTCAACTGGAAGGTATCTTCAGGTAAAAAATGAGTCTCTTGTAGACAACAAATAGATGGGTTTTGTTTTTTTTATCCATTCTGCTACCCTGTGTCGTTTGGTTGGAGCATTCAATCCATTGACATTCAGTGTTATTATTGAAAAATGTGTGTTTAGATTCATTGTGTTCTCCATAGAATTCATGTTTATTGTGGTGTCTCTGGCACCTTGTATTCTTTGCAACATTTCCCTCATAGAGTCCCTCTTAGGATTTTCTCTAGGGCTGGTTTGGTGGTCATGAATTCTCTCAATGTTTGTTTATTTGGGAACACCTTTATCTCTCCTATTTTGAATGACAGGCTTGGTGGATAAAGGATTCTTGGCTGCATGTTTTTCTGTTGATCACATTGAAGATTTTCTGCCATTTCTTCCTGGCCTGCCAAGTTTCATCAGAACCCATGAAGAGATCAGGGAGATGGTGATGGCTGGAGGTGGGAGTGAGAACTGGTTAACCAGTAGAGATGTGCTGTGTGAGGGGAGGCCTGGTACCCTCTCCCAGGGGCCAAACTCTGTGTTTGATGGATATGTCAGCTCTCGCATTTTACGTCATTTTCTGCTCAACTTCAACCAGAGGATCCAATTTATATATTTTGTTATGTTCATAGGGGATACATAAGAAGATCCCAAAGTGCAAATAATAGAAACTATGTCAAACATTTCTCTCCTGAGACAGTCCTGCATGTGAGTACTGGTAGGAGCTTTCTTTTGAATCACTAATCCTGAACTGACAGCAGTGAAAACTGTATCAGGATATTTCTTTAAAAAAACTATGTTGAGAGAGAGAGAGAGAGGGAGAGAGGGAGAGGGAGAGGGAGAGAGAGAGAGAGAGAGAGAGAGAGAGAGAGAGAGACAGAGAGAGGGAGAATGCATGATGGAGGGAGGAGGAGAGGGAGAGTGAGAGAGAGAATCCCAAGTAGGCTTCATGTTCACCATGCAGATACCAACATGGGTCTTGGCCTCACTACTGGGAGATCATTGTCCAAGGCAAAATCAAGAGCCAGATACTTAACTGACTGAGCCACTCAGGTGCCCTTATACTTGAATTTTTATACCAGCTTTTTACATAATTCCTAAGACTTGTTGTGACACAGATGCCTTCAAATTGGGTTTAATCTATACATTGGAATAGTAGCCAGAATTTAATAGTAATAGTCTCTGATCTCACAGTAATATACATCAATCTTTAATGCATATTACTTAGGAACGAACATCTAAATGGCTGCCTTCTATCTACTTGTAATTGTATTCCACTTTGGAAGAAGTAGGAATCTAGAGGTGGTAAAAAGGTCAGTGATTGACATGGATGGTGTCCTCCTGATGATCCATACCTTATTACAGCTTCTGTGAGGTCAGGTTGAAGGACATCGAGAGCAAGAACACCTCAAATATGCAGGTGTCACTACCCCTAGGAAGCTCTTGATGAATCCAGATTTGAGGCCCTAGTCTCCTGCACGAGAGAGAAGAAACACTGGTGGTTCATGTGGCAGGGGTCCCAAGGCTCAGCTAGAGCCCCTCTGCTTGTGCCTAGGGCAGCATGAGGGTCTGTCCTTAGGTCCAGCCTCACTCTCCATATCCATGTGTGTTTCCAAGACCTCTTTTACTAACTCTTGGCTTCACCTGGAAGAATGGCTGATTATCATTGTTATAGGACTGAGTGCAACCAAATGTCACACAGAGCTCCTGGGCAAATGTGGTAACATATACCCTTCAGCCCTGCTCAGGTCTTATTCATCACTCCCATGTTCCTGTCCGTGACCAAACACAGCTCACATTGTGGTTTCTACTGTTGTGTTCCACTGCAACCAGAAGACTGCATGCTATAGGCATTGTGATGTTTATGAGATACACACACACACAGCACACACACACACACACACACACACACACACACACACACACACTTTGTAGTTACATATTTCCCAATGCAATAGAATTACTTAGTTTTCAGAAGCAAAATGACCCTCACAGTGGCTGGGTGGCAAAGGCCAGAAGGGGAGTGATGCAGGATGTGTGATGTGGGAAAACTAGGTGGCCCTATTCCCAGTCCCCTAAATGTCCCCCACCACCATCCTGGGCTTTCCTGGGAATTTCATGAGCTCTAGAATCTCAGACATACTCAGTTTCTCTCTTTCTACTGAGATTTGGGAGAAGATGATGCAAATACACTTCCGTGTGGGTTGTCGGTATTCATTGCTACAATGCACAATGCACACTGAACATGTAGGTAATGTCCTAAAGCTCATGAAGTATGTGTGACAGTGAATACTGTGTTGGGGCCCAGTAGGCAAAAAATACCCTCAAACAATATTTGGCCTCCTGGGTTCCACATATGGCTTCAGTTCATCCTATGATTTTCTCATTGCTTTGCAAAAAGACATATACTTTTAGGCTTTGAATCAACTTGGGTCAGTCAGTGAGCTTCCCTTACCTTATTTTCTGGCTCTTTGTCTGCTGTTGGGAGTGAACATAATCCTCTGCCAAAAGATTTGTTTATAAAAGGATGAGCATCTTACCCTTGAATAACTGATGAAGGGCCTTAAGGAATGTATATCTCCTCATAGAATTCTTCAGGTTTATCTTATGTTTGAAACCAGACTATTATTAGGGGATTCCACTTTTGTAATGACTTAATTCTGTTACTTACTACTGTCCTGATAAGAATGACCTTTTCTGGAGCATGTTTTCAGGACCTTCAACTATGTAACCATTAAAGAAAAGATGTAATCACCCATGGTATATAAGACCCTGGGTATCTTAATAAAGGGTGGCTTTACCAACCACCATCCACACTGTCTGTCTCATCTGTCTTGTCTGTCTTGTTCATCTTGTCCGTCTTCTTTTCTAGAGATAATGCGCTGACACCAACACCCTACTCAGGACCTTCGACTGTGGTTCATGGGTTGGTCCCTTGCAATACTGTACAGAGATAATGAAGTGTTTGGATTTGTTTTATGTTCTGGAAACAAGTAGGATGAGGGAAAAGGAGGAATAGGAGAGTCAACATGATGGGTCTTATCAATGTCGGCTAAGGTTGAATGATGGGTACAGGCCGTTCATTGCATTAGTCTCTATAGTTTGTTTAAGCTGAAAATGGGCTACTCTATAGGTATAGTCTCTCTTGCCATCTGTGGTGATGCTTGTAAATCATGCTATGAAGAATCATTCAGAGTTGCCAAAGCTTGTGTTTTCCCCATGATGACAAGTTGAAGACCATCTCCTCAGAGACTGAGAAGGACATGGATTGGAGTCCAAGGAAGAGGCTGAAATGCAGGGTTTGGAAGTCACAGGAAAGGAAGCTAGCGGGAGGTGAGACTTCAAGGGGTAGGGCTGTGTGGTGGGTGGGACCAGAGCCTGAAGGACTTAGGGAAGGGAAGAGTTTGGGGTTTTGTTCAGGAGCAGTGGGAGAGTCCCTGAAAGATTGACCTGCTGGAGCTGAGTGAGGAAGATCCCTCTGACTGCCTCTAGGACACCGTGTCCGAGTGAAGCAGGGGATTCTCCTCACAAGAACTTGATAAAGGCCCATTGAGTCAAGATGTTTGCGGGCCCTTTGCGCAGTGAAAGCAGAATTGTATCCATGATGCAGTGAGGTGAAGGTTTCTAGAAGCAACTACTTAGATACTGAACACATCTGAAACACCCTGAAATCTCACATTTAACTTCTACCAAACTAAGACAACACATAAAAACATAGAGGGAGGATTTTTTTCAACATAAATAAATTTTATGACACCTCAGGTAAATTCCTGCAATGCAATATATGAAGAAATAGGCAGAACCTTTAAACTTGGTAATATAAACTCAATCCTGAAATTTAGAAAGTATATTACCATCTACGCTGGTACATGTGAAACCAACCAAAGTCAACATTATTATTATTATTATTATTTTATTATTATTTACTGATCATTAAATCAAACATAATCTCTATCATCACATTCAATGCAGTTCCTGACTTTTGAAATAGTTGCTGAAATGTTGTCTTTGGAATGTCACTGAGTGAGGGTTAATGTACAAGAATCTCTGCCTATGCTTTTCCTAGAAACAGTCCCCACAGTTTCTTCAAAGCAGCTCAAATGTCCCCACTGTGACACCTGACCTGATGCGCACCAGGGTCATTCAGCTGTGGAATACACTCTAAGTTTACCTGCACATATTTGCACATCCCTTCATCCAGGACTCCCTGTGGAGTGAGAAATGTGAGTAACCTGACACATCCGAATCATAGTACAGATATCCCCACTTTTTGAGTTTTTTATAATTTATATTCCTAAATGCTTTATCCTTCTGTCTTTCAGAGACTTTTATGGAGCTGAATTTTCTTTCCACTGAAGCTCATGTCTTGTAGTGTGATCATGGGAGCAAGGTTGCCATGATTCATCTTTAGCTTTGTGTTTGTTGTGTTATTTACTTTCACTTCCAGGTTGTGTGAAGTTGGTACATAATGCATCTCATGTGGTAATAGGGTATGAGTCATGTGTAGTTTTCTTTGTCTTCTTAATTGTACAGTGATTTTTTAAAAGGTATAATGGGTATTTCAATTTTTCTTGGTGGATATCCTTCAGCTACCCAGAACTTTTTTAATGAAAACATATTTAGCTTGAAAAAGGAGATCTCTTATGAAAACAGATACTTTTCATTTATTTCTTTACTTATCTTAACATATATTCATTTTTGAGAGACAGAGACAGATCATGAGTTGGAAAGGGACAGAGAGAGAGGGAGACAAGGAAGCCAAAGCAGGCTCCACGTTCTGAGCTGTCAGCACTGAGCTCCACAGGCTTGAACCCATGGACTGTAGGTTCATAAGCTTAGTTGCAGTCATACACTGAACCTACTGAGTCACGCAGGTTCTCAAAAAAAAAGATCATTTAGTTAATTATTTTATTTTTTACTTGTATCTAACATTGACATAAAGGGGAAAGAGGGGAAATAATCAAAGATAGTTGCTCTGACCATTATTATTTCATATTTCTCTACAATTTCTTATTAATACATTCAGTAAATGTGGCTAATCCCAGGGAAAAAGTAGGAAGAAAGAGCCAGCTTTTCTAAATAGGGGATGAAGTCTATGAAGTAGAAGTGTCAGGGAACTACTGTGTTCACTCCTCAGTGAGCCACAAGGAGAGGCTCCACCGGATGTCACACAACATTGACCTGCAGCAAATAAGATCAGGAGAGTCACCTCCAAAGCTGGGACTCCCAGAGAGGAGATGAGTGGGTTCCTTTTATTCAGAGTTAAGGTGGATACTCAGAAAAGGGCATTTTGTCATTTCATGTAAAGGTGGGCACAAGGCTGTGCAGGGATACTGAGAACACAAGCCCATGTTTGCACCCTGTGGTTTGTTCCTGAAGCTTGTACTCCTCCTAGGGCAGAGATTTAACACTGTAATGAGGCAGAGGTCCCTTGAGGACACTCCCGGGTCCATCTGTGCAGGTGGAATTGTTGAGGGGATGAAACTGGTCTAGGCTTCCAGGCTCTTCCTGCTGTTTGCCTCTGAAATAAGGTGAAGAGTCCTGTGAAAAAGATGGGGTACCTGTGGGGGTCCTGCTGGTGACAGTTTCAATCTCATTAACCTATGGGATAAGGTTTCAGTTCTGCAAAAACAAATCAAGAATGTGCTTTAGGTCAGTGTTACTTTTGTCAAAGCACTGGGACATTTACCATTGAGTCGCTGTCTCTGAAGCACTCAGTCTATTTCCTGGCCTATGGAAACTGTCAGGTTTTGCATCCCCTTTGGTCTCCTAAAACCTCGTACTCCCAAAGATGTATTTATTTTTTCTTTTTCTCCTAGGAAATTGCTCACTCCGTGTGCTGGGCAAGTGGAACCTGCAGGGCACAGGGCACAGAGAATAGCTGGGGCCTCAGATGACTGTTCCTGAGTCAGGAGATGTGTCTCCTCTTTATGTATACAGATCTTCCACCCTGGGGACCCCTAACTTTCTGCTTTCAAATGGCTCAGGGTATTTGGTTTAAAAATACTGTGCTAACAAGGGCTGCCTCAGTAGCTCAGTCATTTAAATATCCGAGTTCAGCACAAGTCATGATCTTTTGGTTTGTGATCTCTATCCCATGTCGAACTGTCTGCTGTCAGCAAGGAACCTGCTTTGGATCCTTTCCCTCTTTCTCTCTGCCTCAACCTTTTCTTCACACGATCTGTCTCTCAAAAATAAATAAACATTAAAAAACATGTCACTAATAAGATAATGCAGTAAAGTCATGAGAAATATATAAAATAGTTTCTATTAATTATTTCAGTAGTAATTTAAATAATATTGATACCTTGTTATGCTAAAAATAACAAAAAGGATTGTTTTCATATTACCAGCAATGTAAAAGTGCTAATATTCTCAAACGGAGATCTGGTTCTGAACTCAGGCTCTGCTGTTTGCTACTGGAACATCAATACTCAAGAGACAAGGGATGGTGGGAAACATACGGGTGCTCACTCAGGAAGCCAGCAACCTGGGAAGATGGTGGACAAGTGTCACACAGACCATTTTCCCTGTGTCGGAGAAGCCCTCTAGTTTTACAGGTGAAGGTGCTGGAAATCGTGGAGACTCCGTGTGAGGGAAGCAACTGTCCACGTGACTAGTTCTATGAAGACATGACCCTGGACCTGCCAGATTTGTGGCTTCACTGGCAGCTGCTCCCAAGGTGATCAGGCCTTCTCTGCTGGGAAAGTTCAGTGCTTTACTCCTTTCTGAAGGACAATGGCCTGAACATCTCAAAAAACAGATGAGTTCTGCTGTAGATCAAGGGTCTGAGGTCAGTGCACAAGGAGCGTCTATACTTGAAGCAAGTTCACCTGAGAGATCAGAGGGAGAGCTGTTCCATTGACATTGGTGAAATCTGTATATTAAGGATACTGTAAAATTAACTGAAGAATGTGAATGAATATTTGAAAAAATGGTGAACGCCTTATTTTTGTCATCCACCAGAAAACAATACATAGGAACTGTTAGTAGTAGTGATGCCATGAAACTTATCTTCTAGCTTCTATTTTCCAGTGTAGAGTCTGGAAGGAGGATACTTTCTAACTTCAGGGAGATTGAGGGAAGTCCGACTATGCACTGCAGAGAGAGACAGACCTAACAATGGATTCCAGGGAGGAATGTGTGACATGAAGGATCACAGGGTGCCCGAACTAGGGATGCCCTAGAGAGAGCCGGAGCGGTCATCATGGCCATGTGACCTGCAGCCAGTCAGCAGGGGCGCTCAGCTGGAGAGGAAGCAACATATGGATTTGATGGGGTGGCCGGTTAGTGAGGTGAGAGGGACTAAATCTCAAGGGGTTAAGGGATGGGATGTGATGATAATAATGATGACCCAGGACTTTAAGACAGTGAGGAGGGACAGGGAGTATAAGGAAGTGAAGAACCCAGCAGGGTAAGGGAGAGAGAAATGTCATTTCTTCCATGTCCTAAGTAATCTCTCACCCATCCTCATATTGGACAGCAGGGGGTGGTATCTCTCTCACCAGGTCTCCTGCCTGTTCTCCTTGACACCAAAGTAGACGTAGAAATAAATCCATTGTGATAATAGCCAAACTATTCAATGGCAGATGAGGGGCCCCTGGGTGGCTCAGTTGGTTAAACGTCCAACTTCTGGTCATGGTCACATGGCTACTGAGTTTGAGCTCCACACCAAGCTCTCTGCTGACAGCTCAGAACCATGCAGCCTGCTTCAGATTCTTCCTCCCACTCTCTCGCTGACCTTCCCCCACTTGAGCTCTGTCTCTCTCTCAATTACAAATAAGCATTAAAATACTAAAAAAGAAAGAAAAATGAAAGGGTTTCCCTCACTCTCTCAGGTAGGTTTCATTCTCTTCCTCCTCCTGGACAGTCCAAAACCTGTTCATGATAATGGTCAAGAATGAATGAATATATGAATGAGCATGATAAACGTTTTAATAGGATACAATGTAGAGGATACATCTTCAGTTTGATAAAGAAAAGTATAAAACAGCTTCAGTTAACACACACAGAGGAGAGGCACTGAAAGCTTTTCCCCCAGGGCAGGGAGTAAGGCCATCATGGCCAATGTCAACACTGCTGTTTGACAGAGGACTGCATGTGCTGGACAGAACCATTAGGTGGGACAAACACTGAGAGGCATACAGATGAAGAAGAACAAGAGACAGTTATCCCATTTCAGCTGAGACAGTGGCCTACTGGAAAAATACAAAGGAAGCCACAATTATGTATGCAAATGTATTCAAAGAGTAATAAATATTTTTGGAAATATTTTAGAATAAGGATTAACATAGAAAGATCATAGAGATGAGTGTATATTAGTAGTAAACAGGTGAAAATGATTAAAAAACCTACAAAGCACTTGATGAAATATTTAGGTGCACATTTAACAAAACAAGTATAGGCCATAGATGTTTCAATCTGGACAATGCAGGTAAATGTAATCAAAGTGGATCTAAAACAATGGAAAGATATGTTCTGTTCATGGATGGGAAGACTCATGTAGTAAATATATCAGTTCTTCCCAAATTGTATGAAAATGTAATTAGTCTCTGTCCTAGCAAGACAGAGTGGTACGGATAGAGAGTAGACACATCGGCCAATGTAACAGAACATAAAACCTAGAAACAGACACACAGAGGTAAGGATAAACAGTTTTTTTTTTTTTCAAAGTTGAAGAAGCCTTTCAGAGGGGAAAGAATGGACTTTTGTACAAATGGGCACAGAACAATTGTATATCCATAGAGAGAAATGAACCATACTTAAAATTCACTGTACATAAATTAAAAGATTCACAGGGCGCCTGGGTAGCTCAGTCAGTTAAAAGATTCACTAACAGGACTACTATAGACATAACTGTGAAACATAAAGCTATAAGCGTAAAAATGGAGAAAATCTTCAGAATCTAGCATTTCTATGAAAATACTTAGACAAGACAATGCCATGACAACCCATAAAAAAACAAAAAACAATAAAAAAGACACCAGTTAAATAGGACTTCATCAAATATGAATTCATTGTTTCTCCTTTTCTTTGTAAATTATTAAGGCAATGAAATTACCTAAAAATATAAAAGACTAAGATATTACTCACTTTAATGGACAGCAGCTGGTATCCATTGCTTTAATGCACAGGAATCTTGAAACGGTCAAAAGATAGACAGATTCTCAACTGTGTGCCACAGTGCAGTTGAGGTGTGCAGTATCTTCTGAAAGGAACCGATAGTTTGCCATTTAATTGAGGTAAATACTACACATCCTATAGACCAGGGCCTCTTTGGAGAGTGAAAAATGCTCGATTCGTCATGGACAGTATAGGATCACGTTACCCATGATTCAACTCAGTGATGTGTGAGTGAGTGAACAGAGGTGAGGAAACCAGGTGGGCTCCCAGGGCTGTTGGACACAGTGAGGTATGTGCCCATCAGCCAGGAGGGGGCGCTGTGGATCTGCCATGTGGTCTCTTCACAACTCTTCAGAGCCTGGGACTAGAGACTGGGCTCTGTGCTCCCTGAGAGAAACTCACCATCTGTGTCACTTCTGTTGTGACAAGTTCCCCTGAGCAAGGACCTGTGTGCTGTGTCTGCAGGTGCTTCCTGCCAGCGGTCTCCCCAGTGGTGAAGCCAATCTCCGTTGTCCCCAGGGTGTGTCCTTCAGCTGAGCTAAAGCACCAGGGCTTGGGAGGGGGGTCTGGGCTGTCACTAGAAGGACCTCATTTGCATGGACAGCTCCTCCTGTGGCAGAGGGTGGAGGAGAAAAGGAGGCCTGGAGCAGCCGAGCCCAGTGTGGGTACTAGGGTCTATGTCACCATGGCTTGGACTCCTCTCCTCCTCATGCTCCTGTCTCACTGCACAGGTAGGGACTGGCCTCAGGGACACAGGTGGCCTCAAAGGACTCTTCCCATGCTCAGAATTTTGGGATATTTTACCCTCCCCCCATTTCTGGCCCCATCACTGACGAGTGTCTGTGTTTGCAGGTTCCCTGTCCCAGCCTGTGCTGACCCAGCCATCATCCCTCTCTGCATCTCCTGGAACAACAGCCAGACTCACCTGCACCCTGAGCAGGGGCTGCAATGTGGGAAGCTATTCCATAAACTGGTTTCAGCAGAAGCCAGGGAGCCCTCCCCAGTATCTCCTGTGGTTCTACTCAGACTCCAATAAACACCAGGGCTCTGGAGTCCCCAGCC
>NC_043713.1:69765749-69767987 GCF_006229205.1 Suricata suricatta
GTTCCAAAGTCTGAAGAATATGAACAACTTAAAATAGTTTTAAAGGAAAAACATCAGGCTTCCCTTCCTTTTTTGTCTCATTTACTACTGTTGTGAAACAGGAGTGTTGTGTCCAACTCAGGATCCTTTTAGCTGGACTAAGAAATAATGTCATGACACAGATTAATGGGAGAAAATAAAGTTTGAGAGTGTACACATAAGCAATCCTCACAGACATGGAAATTCCAAAGACACTCAAGCAAAGCAAGGTCTTTGTTTTCCTGAGCTGCACAGAAGAAGGTAGGCGTCCTGTATTTGGCCCAAAGAAATGCACTTCACAGACAGAAGAAAAGTAGATGTTTGGTAAACTGTGTGCAGGCCCCCTGGGAAACAATGGGAAACAGAGGTCTGGGACCAAATAGAACCCCCCGCCTCGGTCTACCCCACCTCGTTCACACCCTGGTGCAACTCTCTGTGGTGCCAGCTCTCTTCCTGGAGTAGGTGCTCCCCCTAAGTTTTTCTAGTCAATTGAGGAGACATGAACAGCTTTTCCTGAGTGTGCTGGGCTTCAACTACTTTTTCACTCACAGTAATCTTCATGCTTGAGTGGCCCATCGAGGGGAGGCCTGCCCTTGCATCCTGCAGTTCTAGTAAGAGGTTGGTATGACCAAAGTCAAAAGGTTGCTGTCTGCATACTTCTCTTCAATTTTGATGGTTTCCTGTCTCACAATTAGGCCTTTCAACCATTTTGAATTTATTTCTGTCTATGTGTCAAGAAAGTGGTCCAGTCTTTCTGCTGCATGTTGCTGTCCAGTTCACCCCGCACCATTTGTTGAAGATGCTGTGTTTTTCCCACTGGATATCATTTCCTGCTTTGTCAAACCTGAGCTAGTGTATAGTGTCCTGGTCTTCACACTTTCCAGGCTTCTGTGTCTCCCCAGTAATCCTCCTCAACCTGTGCTCACCCAGCCTTCATCAGCATCACAATGCAGGAGATAGAATCTCCATGAGCAGAAAATCCAATGACAGTGAGTGTCACTGGAGTCTTGTCATGAGGGCAGGACATCCTTTGAACCCCTGCTCTCCTGGGATGCTGATGATGCTCAGGGATCCTTGGGTGAGTCTGTCCCCATGGGCAGCTGAGCCCCCAGCATCTCTGGGCACCAGGCAGCCCATGAAGCCGAGAAGTGCATTGATTCTGGGACAGTAGCCTCAGGGCTGCTCCCGTGGAGATCAAGGCCCACTGGGACATGAGACACATGCTGTGTGTTCTCAGGGCTGTGCTGTCCTCTCCAGACACTCCAGTCACACCTCCCCACCCCTGAAAGGATCTGACTCCTAATCATTCCATGCTGCAGGCCCTGTGTTTGTTGATTCCATCCATGACATCAGTGTGAAGGTCATAGGAGCAGGCTCCTCATGGTGTTTTCCTGAGATCCATGTTGGGTTTTCCTACTTTCGTTGTAGGACAAGACCTCATATGCAAAATTATTATTGAAATAATAATAAGTAATAAGGTTACTTGTTATTATTAATTATTCTTATTAATTAATCAAATGATCTTAACAAAGTTCTAGATCCTTAATCAACCAAGACCTAAAAGTCATATATTTTACATTATACTTTCACCCCATTGTCAACTACTATTTTAATTCATATTTTGTCTGCAGTAAACATGGGTCTGTGAAAACACACTTGTGATTGTATTTGCACCTTCCCAGTGACACTGTCATTGAGTTTAAATTATTCCTCCAGAACTGGTTTTTTGGTATAAAATGGTATAAAATGATACCCATTTATTTTAAGTAAACAGTCATCTAATAGGTGATTAACACAGAAAATCTGCAACGGAGTCCCTGTCCGAGCAACTGGAGTTGTCACTCCTTCCCTCCTCGAACTTCCTACAGGTTTACCTTTGTGCTCTGAGGTCCCTGCCACACAGAGCGTCACTTGGCAGGGCTCTTGCAGAATTGGGTCTATGTGCTGGCAGAACAGTTAGTAGGAGGGAATCAGTGCCCACCGTTTTTGAAGAAGTGTTTTTTAGATAGTGGTGGATATGGACAGATGACCAAGACTTTTAGGGCTTAATCCTTCTACAAATATACATGATGAATTCTACACACAACCTGGAAAGAAGTGCTCCTCAACTCTTCAGGGCTGTGTGAACACTAGTGGAAGGTGAGTTCTGGAAACCAGGGAGGAATCCCATAAGAGGAAATGGCCAGAGTTATGGACAGAGGGACTACCTGTCCATGGAGC
>NC_043713.1:69768087-69769160 GCF_006229205.1 Suricata suricatta
GGTCGGGGCAGAGGAAACAGGTACCACCAATAGCCAGGGACAAGCGGCCCTGGCCATTGGGTTACGCCAATTGGTGCCTCAACGCGGGGCTCAGTAAAGTAACGCCCTGAGCGTCGGTTACGACACTGCCAAGGACAGGCTTGGGGGTCTGAAGTTAAGAAATATGGATAATTTTGCAACCATTGTTCCTTGAAATGGTTCTCAGACTACAGTTTACACCAAACAAGGGATGTAGCTGACTCAGCCAAAGAGAGGAGGCTGCAGGAGGCCCCCAGTTGCTGGGGAAAGAGCAGATTTTTGTCTCACTTCCCCAAACCCCTAGAGCACTGTGTAAGCAACGAGATTCTTGTCCCATGCAGAGCAGTAATAATCAGTCTTGTCCTCCACCCTGGACCCCAGTGATGGTCAGGGAGCCAGAATTGCCAGACTTGGAGCCAGAGAACCCATCTGGGACCCCCCAATGCCAAGTGCTGTCATAGAGCATGGTTTTAGGGGGCTTTTCTGAGTGATGTTGGTACCAAAACACATAATAACCAGTCTCAATGTTGTTATGCACTTACAGTGCAGGAGATGGTGACTGTCTGGCCCAGGGACCCAGACATTGAAGATGGCTGAGTCAGCTCCAACTCAGGACCCTAGAAGGGTGGGAAACAGTAGAATGATGTTGGGGTCTAGAGACAAGAGGAGAAAGCAGGACCCCTCCCCCTGTCTCTGCATCCAGTCTCCTGTGCAGTGAGCAAGTAGGATGAGGCAGAGAGAGACCCACGCTATGCTGGAGGTCACCACCAATCCTGTTCTCTGTGACCCCACAGCTGAGCAGATCTTCCCTGACCTCTCCCTTCCCTCTTCATCATCTGAGAGGGGGAAGGAATATCCATGCAAATGAGGCCCCCAGCTCTCTGATTTTTCACAGGCCCCAGTTGGTCCCTCGTCCTCAGGATGTCAGTGGCGGGCAGGGCAGGGGCTGTGTGGGGCCAGGGGATGGGGAGATCCCAGATGAGAGCCTGAGCAGAAGGCACAGGCAGTGCCAGGTGGCAGGTCTGAGTAACCCTGATCCATCAGAAACAGGCCCC
>NC_043713.1:69769260-69785541 GCF_006229205.1 Suricata suricatta
AAAGAGTAAAGACAGAACTCACGGTTCTCCGATCAGGCGAAAGAGAGCGTTTATTCAAAGAACTGTTCTTTATATAGTCTTCAGGGGGGGAAAACAAGGCAAGCTGACCTAGGCAGGCTACAGAGTCAAATGCATATCAAAGAAGCGCCCCGACTTTGCCTCAGCAATCTTGGGGGATGGAGAACTAACACTGAATACGGTTTTGATCTTTTGTGTGCCTTGGCCACTCGCGTCTAGCTCAGCAAGACAGTCGCCAAAGTTATTTTGACCAGGAAATGGCAATCTCCAGCCTCCAGATGCAAATCTTGTTACTGGCTCACTCAACGGAGTGATAATCCTTGCCTGAGGCAGACAGAAAACTTGGCGGCCCCGACATGGCAGGAACATATTTTAGGATATTCTCCTATTGAGGAGAAATTCCTGGGTGTCAGAGGCCAGCTGCCCTGGGCACAGAGTCTGTGATAGGTAAGGAAAGAATCAGTATCAAGGATTCCTGATGTGTCTGACTGTTGATACAGTACTTTCTAGATAATGTGCATCCACACCACTTACTGAATGCCTAGTGTGTGCTGCAAATGTCCTAGGGAAGTGGGCCCCAAGTGGACATAACTGGAAGGGTCCCCATGTTCATGGAGTTGACCTAGAAGAGAGAGGACACAGAACCTAAACATGTTGTAAAGGAAAGTTGTGTCCCAGGATCCTGTGGAGGGGTAGGTCTTTGGAGCTGCAGCTGGAGCATTGGAGAGGTTGATGAGGAACCCCAGAACCTGATGACCAGTAGTGACATCCTGGTTGTACACAGCTAATGAAAAGGCAGCAGGGGAGTATGAAGGTGTTACTGAGCAGGGGCTGTGGACGGTGCCACAGTCAGACTTGTGGCTCTGGATGATAGATGGAGGGTGAAGGAAGGTCATGGTCCTCATGACTTGAAGGAATCAGGGACTGAGGATGGGAAAGGGAAGGAGACGAAAAACATTCAGGTTGCCTCTATGTGAGGCGCTGTGAAGTTACATCAACTTTTTCTGAAGTTACATCAGGTCCTTCAGATTTACTTGTCCTTACCTCCGAACAAAGGGCAGTGTTAGTCCAGCTCAGGTGGTGGGAGAAAAATAAAAAAAGTTAGGTTTGAGACTTGCAGCCAGACAGTGTTGGAAGCTATAGAAAATCAGGTTCTCATCTAGGTTATAATGAACAGAATTAGAATCAAGTATTTATCATGTGTTTTACTGAAACATTTGTCCCTCTACAATCACTCATGATTGTGCTACATATAGCCAAATGGACAGTAATTTGTTTGCAAAATAAGTGTAGTTTCAAAAAGAACTTGGTGTGATGATTACTTACCTAACTGCAGCAAAATAGCATTTAGCCGTGTAGGCTCTTTAAAACCTGTCTTGCCGGAACTTTTATAAGAAACTTCCAGATTGAACATTACCAGCCCCTCCAGCCAAAAGTCCAGCAAAACTTGTGCCAAAATCCTGCTGTCAGACTTAACATGCAGCATCTATAGTAGTGGGTAAATTCTCTGTTCTTGAGGTCCCAATATATCCCATGTTTCCTGCATCTGCCAGAAAATGTCCTTGACTCACCAGGAAGAGATGCTGGGATCTCTGCCAGCAGGGGGCACGCTGGTCCTTCTAAGAGGCTTCACTGGATCCATAAAGTCAATGTTAGTTCTGTAACGCTGTCTGGCCATATCTGAGTATATGCATGAGCATATCTCTTTCAAATATGACTCTCTAATCAAAGTCTTGGTAATAGAACCAGTGTTTCTGATTTTATTCTGTTACATGAAAAATAGAATCTTATCAAACTGATGCTAATAAATATATTGCCATAAAAATATGAGAATTCTCACTGACAGTTTCTGAGTGTTGTAAGAATTAGGTAAAGAGAAAATATAAATGGTTTAATTTGTTCACAAAGGTATATTTCATCATGTTGTTACATGTAAGTGAGTTCAAGTGAAGTTTCCTTAAATGTGATGGAAGAAAATGTTTTTAAAACTCAGAAATGTTTTAAACAAAAGTCACAAAAATTATATTCATCCATCTCTGTACATTCACTCTCAGGGTATTAAGTTTTGTTCCATTTGAGTCCAGTTTTTCTAATAGTTCTTGAAATATATACCTTGGTTTTACTATCCTAAAGGTATTAAAACCCTAAGTTTGCTAAAAGTCCTCTCCAAGAATATCCTTGACAATGAAACACATTTGCAGTGGGATGGGTGTTAAATCGTAACTGTACGTGGTAAGATTGAAAAGTGGTCATGGCCAAAGATGTGGTTAGAGTTCATTACAATGCAATCGACCAGAAAATGTGTTTATTCATGTGCCACACAGCACAAAATGATTTTAAAGGCATGTAGAGAAAGTTACAGAATTGTAAATAAAATATAGGACTTTTTAAATAACATAAATAATTGTTTTCAATGAATGAAATTCCTGATAAACATAGGAAATATTTTGGCAGAACACAGAGTGCTTGTATTCTAGGCAGACCATTTAAAAGTGAATAAAACTTTTGTTGCCATTTTGAATAAGAGCAGAATGATAGTTCAAGAAAATTTTGACCTTTTCCCAACAGAAAACAGAGTTTTAATTATTCATCCATGTATTTTGATATTAAATCTCATTTATTTATTGAATATATTTTACTTCTAACTAGCACTGTCCACACTTAAAAATCATTTCCAGGTTTGTTTTTGAAAATCCTACTACAACTTCCTCTTATACATTTAGATCTTGATCTAAGTTTTCTTCGAATAACCAGACTCATGTTAGGACAAAATTATTTTTAGTTTTTTTCAACAACAACAAAAAATGTTCCCATTCATGCTTCTTCCCTTCAAAAAACACATTTCTTAATATCCTGGAACATATAGTTGTTTTCCTTATTATTTTTACTAGTCTATATTATATTTATAAGAATCCCTAACTCTAGAAACATAGTTTTCTAGTGAAAAGCAATTATGAACTCTTTTTTAAGCCACTATTCTTTAGGTAAGCAAAATTTATGACATTTCACAATTTCTAGAAACGTAAAATATTTTACTACAGAACAAACTGGGTTTATGAATGGACCCACATTTACCTTTATAGTTTTTCTCTAATGAGACAAAAGTAGATAAACCGATGGTGAATACTTAATGTTTTATTATGTTATCTTATTTAACTTGCAAAAAATTAAAGAGTCACAATTGTTAGAAAGACTTTATATGCTCTCCCTACCAATGGATAGATTAAATATGATCCTTATGAAACCCCCAAAAGCCTGTTTTGCAGTCGCAGAAAAGATGCTCTCAAAATTTCCATGGAATTACAGGGACTCATAACATCAAGAAAATCCTGAAAAAGAACAAATTTTCAGGACTCACAATCGTAGATTTCAAAACTCACTAAAACTAACTCATCAAGCTACAGTAGATGAATGTGGTACTGGCCTAGGGATAGACATATGGATGAATTAAACATATTTGAGAGGCCAGAAATAAATCACTCATCTATGGTCAATTGATTTTCAAAAGAGTGCTAAGAGAATTTAGTGTGAAAAAAAATGGTCTCTCCAATTAGTGGTGCTGTACTAGATATCCACATACAAAGGAGTGAAATTAGACCCTTACCACATACTATATATAAAAATGGATGTAAAATGGATCAAAGAGCTAAATTTAAGAGCTAAAACTATAAAAATCTTAGAACACAAGAAGGACATTCTCATGAATTTTAGACTTGGCAATGGGTTCTTTACATATGACATTGAAAGCACCAGCAAAAACAGGAGGGAAAATTGGACTTCTCCAAAGTTACTGTTTGTACACCAAAAGATACTATGAATGAGAAAATGCAACACTAGGTACAGCCCCTTCCCCCAGAGACCATCGAAGGAGATACAAAATGCCTGGGGCAGCCCAGCTCCAGCCATGGGGTCTTCACAGACCTATGTCCACTATGGGGTAACCCTTTCTCCTTGTGTTGCCCTCTTACTACACAGGCAAGGACAGTCCTCAGTGACCCAGGGCATGCCCTGAACCTATGTCCACACCTTTGGATCCGATCCCCAAGCAGCTTCACCTTCATCTCTGCCCCATCTCTCATGAGTGCCTGTGTTTGCAGGTTCTTTCTCCCAGCCCATGCTGACTCAGCCGCTCTCCTTCTTCACATCCATAGAAGAATCTGCAGACTCATCTGCACCCTGAATCATGACAACATTGTTGTTAAATAAGTGACATCATGGTTGTTAAAAAATATGCATACTGTGGTCAGTAGAGGCCAGGGAGCCTTCCCTAGGATCTCCTGAGATTCAAGTCACAGTCAGATAACACACCAGAGATCCCAGCTCCTGTCATTTCTTGGATCCACAGATGTTTTGACCAATTCATGTGTTCTGACATCTCTGGAATCCGGTGTGTGAGAAGGTGAGTATTAGTGTCATATGCCAAGATAGCACTAACGCTTCCCAAATGATCCAGATCCATAGGGAACTGAGACAAAAGCTCCCTCCACTCTCTGGGCCTGGTGATGTGCCCTGTCAGGTTGTTCAGGGGGTGACTTCTGTTGTCAGATCTTCAACAGACTCTTCATTGTCCTGGAATAACAAGATTTGACACTGTCATATCATTTCCTTCAGTTAAAAATTCAGGTTGATAACTTGTTCACACCATGTTCATATTTTCAAAGCCAAAACTAGCTTGCTCAGAGTTAAAAATTATACAGTGGAGAGGTTCCTGGCTGGTTCAATGGTTAGAAGATGCAACTCTTGATCTTGGGTAGTGAGTTTAAGACCTACTTTAGGTACAGAGGTTACTGAAAAATAAAATATTAGGGTTGCCTGCATGGCTTATTTGACTGAAGGTGCAACTCTTTATTTCAGCTCATGTCATGATCCCAGAGTTATGGGATCAAGTCCCGTGCTGACTCCATGCTGAGCATGGTTCCCACATAAGTTTTTCTCTCTCTCTCTTCTTGTGCCCTTCTCCACCACTCATGCTCTCTCTCTAAAACAAACAAATGAAATAGAATATTAATTTCTAAAAAAGTATTCCTTGGAGATGTCAAAAGCCCAAATGTGTTGATTATAGCTTTGGCTCTGGTGATGGCTCACTGATGCTCCTGGTCTAAGTGCGTCAATACGGGCCTCAGGTTAAAAAACCAACAGGCAGAAATACATGCTATTCTATATAGAATCAGAAGAACTATCAATATATAAAAATAAAACACCACCATTTACGATGTTATAATTATGAAATTCTTTAGCATTATTAGAAATCTGAAAGTCTTGTACCTGGAAAATTTCAAAACTTTGTAAGAGACATTAATGAAAACTTGAATATATTACTAGATATTCCTTGCTTGGGGATCAAAATGGCCAATTTGGCTACGGAAGGATTCTTTCAAAATATTCAGTCGGTAGCTGGTGCCACCAGCTTTCTTGCACCAAAGAAATAAGCAAATGGAGCATCCCTCACAAATTGAAGCACAAAAATTCTTTTCTTAAAAAGATATTCTTAAATCAATATTAGAAAACACAAAGCAGTTCTATATATGTATGATACAAAGTATATACCATGACCAAAAGGGGTTTTATTATAAGATACAAGGCCAGTGTATATTTAAAAATCAATCATTGTAACATCCTGTATTAATAGGCTAAAGAATAAAATTCCATACTCCTATCAATCAATATAGAAAAATCATCTCAGACAATTCAAAAACTATTCATGATAATGTGCCAGAATGGAAGGATGGATGGATGAATGAATGAAAACTATAAAAAAATTATCCAACAGTGATATATGTGGGAAAACTGAGCATCTTCAGTTTGATAGATAAATCTACAAAACACCTACAGCTAAGACTAAAATATTCCCCTTGGGGTAGAGACCAAGACAAGGTATGTCCAACCTTACCAACGCTGTTCATTATAATATTGGATGCTCCAGACAAAACCATAAGGCTAGAAAAATACTGAAAAGCATACAAAGAACATGGGAAAATTAGCCTTGGTTTCAGGCTAGAGAATGGTATACACTAAAAAAAAAACCAAACCTAAAAATATGTATATAAATTCAAAGAGTAATAAGTAATATTCGGTAAGGCAATAAACGTGTCAAAACTTAATTAAAACATCACTAAAATACTCTATGATGGAATACTTAGGTGCATATTTAACTCAACATGTGCAGACTCCACTGCTGCTGGGAAAATGCTGAGCCTGCCCAATGGAAGTGGCTGTAGTAGGTCCATAGATGTGGCTTTGCTTTAGCTGATGCCAGGGCCCATGGGGACTCCCATGAGTGGGTTTCCTGAACGCATAGGTACTGACTCTGTCCTCATGTCTCCTCAGATCCCACTGGACTGTTTCTAGAATTGGGGTTGTGCAGGTGTGTGAAAAACCTGGAATAGGAACTCCCCTTCTGTGCATGTGTCAACTCCCTGGGAAAGCTCTTGATGACCCCAGATCCCAAGTCACTTCCTCCTCCACAGGAGCAGCATAAATGCTGGCGGTTCCCATAGCAATGATACCCAGGTTCCCAGGCAGAGCCTCTAAATTGTGATCTAGGACAGTAGTGAGGAACCCTCCATGTGTCCACAACTGATTATCCAGATCTGTGTTTGCTGACAAAACCTCTTTAACCACCTCTGGGCAGCAGGCTGTGGAGAGGCTGTTCGTCATAGCTTAGAGCTGTAGGTGACAAGTGTAACAAGGAGCTGCTCTCTCACCAGGACATGTGACAAACTAGACCTTCCACCACTGCCCCAGTCTTATTCATCAGCTTTCTCTCCCTTCCTGGGGCCCACAGCAGCATTGATTTTGGTTCCCAACTTTCCAGTGTTATGCCCAAGATTTCATTATCATCCCCAAAGCCATAGACCACCGGGGAGACTTTGTCACACATGCACAAGCAAAGGGCTTTATTATTACGGGCTTAGGCTGGCCGGGCCTAAGCTCAGGCTCACAGACTTTACCAGCCCAGTGGATCCATGCTGAGACCCCTGAACAAAGGCAGGGTAGGGCCTTTGCAGGTTTGGGAAGGGGAAGTTACAGGAAATTGTGACACAGATATAGTGACCCAATCACTATTGTCTATCAATATTGGCAGTAACTTTAACCATACATTGTTACTTTTGGTGGGAGCCAATCACACCATTTAGAGTACTGACCAATTACAGAGTGGGCCCAGGACCCTCACATAGGGGTGACTAGCCTTCTAGGCCTGCCCTTAGAAATATTAAGGGTGTTAGCTGGCCTTTCCTGATTGGGTGTTACAAGGGTGGTCCCTCCTGCCTTGGGCAACGTGTGCCCTTCTATTGTCTAATGATTCTGAGAAACTGACACTTTAGGCCTCCAAGGTCAGAGGGAAACTTGAAGCCTATCATGGAGTCAGTTTGATTCATACCTGCTTCCTTACATTCCCCCCTCTGGTTTGTAACTGACCCAATCCGGGGTCAGCTGAATTACCATTGTTCCCCTGAAGCCTGGCACAGCCCTCCTTGGTGTAAGGGGAATTTCTTACTCTGTAAAGGGCATAGGGAAGGAGAACTATCCAATTTCTGCCAGTCTCCATGGTTAATTTGGTGAGGGTCTCTTTTAGGGTTTCTAATATCTGGTGCTGCCTGGTTTACAAAAATAAGAATGACAGCCAATTTGTTTCCTCATTTTTCAGGATCCTTGGGCATAGCCTTCAAGATTCTTTTTACATTACTAACCTTAGCCAAATTGGTGGGCCGTCTAGCTGCCACTCGAGGACCCCCCATTAGAGTCTGGCAGTAGAGGCATAGGCTCCCCTTCCCTTCTGCCGTGTTGAAATCCCATGCCCAGATTAGAGGCAAATAATACCAACAGAACATCCTATCAGGAACTTTTGCTGTTTCCTCAGCTTTCTGGGGCACCATTTGCCAGTCCGATGGCAAAGAGACAGGACAGATTAGCTTATTGGACTGGTGATTCCTCAGGCTTCTGCCGTGCTAGACCAGCTAGCTTCTGGGGTGTGGCTGGAGCAGGGCTGGAGGTCCCTGGAGCCAAAGTCTTTTTGAGGGTCAGCTTAAGCTGATCGACTGGATCTGGATCACCTCACCAGGTTGAGGGTTCTTCTGTCGGCCTACTTAACTCCAGAATGATGCCTGAAAGTTTAAGAGGGGCTGAATTTTTTGTTTAGTTGCATATCTATGAAGTCCACCTTTAAGTCATTTGAAAAGACGTGACTCCCATTTTAGATATCATCCTCACAGACTAACAAGCTTTGAAGATACAACAACAAATATTCAAAGACATACAGAGGTAGAATTACATTTACAGTAGTGCATTGCTGAAACATAGTTTTTCTCTCTAAAAACCTCCATTATCAGAGATAGCCAAATCAAGACCGATGCATTTGTGGAACAAGTCCATTCTTAACAACCCTGGCCTAATTATTTACATAAGCACAGCAAGAATAAGAATTGTTCATGAGGCTCTTATAAAGCTTGCTTTGCTGGGTCCTTTTGTAAGGAATCTTCAGGTTGAACTTTTAGTAGCCACTTTGGGCCAGAAGCCAAGCCAAGCACTTTTCATCAGACAGGCCTGCAATACCCGTTAAATTGGGCAAACTCCTCTTCCCGAGGTTCCCAACATATGCTGAGGTTCCTGCACCTGCCAGAAAGTGACCTTCTTTACTCACCTGGGGAGGCTTCTGGGAACTCTGTGAGCAAGGTATCCAGCCAACATTTCCACGAGGCTTTGTGGCTCCATCTTCCGTAAGTCAACCTTAGTTCCTTAAAGCTGTCAGGTCATTTCTGAGCCTATGCATGACTCTCAAATAGGACATTCCAGTCAAAGCTTTGGTAAAATAACCAGTATTTCCAATTGTGTCCTACTATAAAATGAACAGATTCTCATTGAACTTATGCAAACAATTGTAATTGCCATAAAAGAAAGAATACTCACTGAGCTTTTGAATTTCAGATGGTTTAAGTAGAGAGGAAAGATAAATGATCTAGATTATAAACCAATACTTTATGACATTCCTGTATATCATAGATGTCCCAAGAAATTTTTCTTAATCTGGATAAGCAAACACTAAAGAAACAACAATGTTTCCAACAAGAGTCACAAAACTATAATTTTTATCAGCTCACTTGGTCCCATGTTCCTAATTTTTGTTCAGCTTCGATGCAGCTTTCAGCTCTGGAAATTTCTACCCATTTTAGTACTAATCTTAAAAGATGTCAATACTGCATTTGTCCCAAAACTCCTTATTACAATTTCCCTCGAAGAAGAAACATGTTCTGTGACAAAATCTAAGAAACGGACATTGTTAAAGATCTGACAAGAGTTCATTATGATGCACTTTAACAAAGAAATGTAATGACACTTAACATTTTGATTACTAAAGGTGTTAAGTAATGATCTTATACCAAAACATTAAGACTTTAGGAACTGCACCTATATTTGAGCAGTTGCAGCATTTACCCATGCAATATAACCGTGTACCATTGTACAACAGTGCTTTTTTAAGTAACTTGGAATCCTAAATGAAAGGGCCTAATTGGTCAAAAGACTTCTCTACCATTTGAATACTGGGAAATTTGTTAACACCTTAGGAAGTTACAAAGCACTTCCTAAATAGAATTACAAATTGTTACAAATCTGAAAACCCTATTTATTTAACCAAAGTGACAATAAAAGATCTTATTTGCCTTTGGGATCATTCAGCAAAATCTAACTTTTTTTTTTAACCTCAGAGAAGGTTTAACTAAGCAATCAAAGACAGATAAAGATAAGACCTAAAACTTTTGCCTTAACAAAAGAGAAACCCTTCATTTACATAGTCTTAACAAGAGCACACCAACAATCCCAAAAAGCTTTTCTTTTGAACAGAGAGGAGAGAAACACATAAATTTAACTTTATACCAGTATAACTTTAATATTCCATTTATCTCAACCTCACACATAAATTTCTCTTCAATGATTTCCATACAGGAACCTTCTGTAACTTTCCTTTGCCTTTAAACTTTGTCTCAAAGCCATTTCTCTCTAAACAATTTGTCTCACTTGGAACAAAATTACTTTCTTTTACCCTCAACAAAAATACTTTCATTTCTTATATCTTTCTTACATATCCCCAATTTCCTGCATATAGCGTTGCTTTTCTTATTTTCCCATCAGACTGAACCTTAGTCTCTAGCTGAGGACTTAGTAACTAACTGAAAGATGTTTATACCAGAGTTTTTCTTAGATGGTACACTTATGAACCAATTAAGTACAAAGCAGCTTTTTAACAGTTTCAAATATCCCCAGTTGTTTTTCCACAAGTCAAAAGCACAAGCATCTATAGACCTCATCCTATACCAATACACCAATCACTAGTTGTGGCTTGTGCTTTAGTTTTTTATCTCGTTAGACAGCCAATGAATCTAATCAACTTTTCATGAAGTAAAACCTTAACGTTTTAAGTCACCAAGAACCTTTAAAACTATTTTAATAATTACTCATGAAAACCGAGACAGACCAATTTAACTATTACTTCAAGCTATTCTTTGTTACCCACTTGGAGCAGAGATAGCAGGAACTTATTTGAACTGTAGTAAACCCAGGTACAAGCAAGCCAACAGACTGAGATTAATTTGAACACTGGATGAGCCCATGTGAGGCACTTTGTTTCCTGTAGTTAATTTTGACCTGGAAATTTGATGCAAAAATCTGACTTCTGTGGTCTTTTGTTTCTTATCACCTAAGGCAGAAGAGGAACCTGTTGCCTCCAGCAATTTATGCAGATTGGCCTCTCCCCACCCAGGTGGTACAGGAGAAAGAATGGGGGAAGGGAGAGCAAGAGAAGAGGCTCCCAAGGGGGGCAGAGAAGGAGAGTTTTCAGTTTGAAACTTTTCTCCAATTATAGCTGTTAACCTGGGAAATGAGTGAGGGAGAAACCCTCACTTCTACAAGGCAGAGGAACAGAGAGAGTCAGTGTCCCCTTCAGTATGATTTTTATCTCAGTCATACCAATAAGGTCTCCTTCTCTGCACAGTCCTGTAGGCTTTTGGGGATCTTAAGGATGCCCACCCGTGGAGCCACAAAATCGAACTTGGCAGGCAAGCCAGACTGAGCTGCACATTAACACTCACATACACACCAGAGGTTATTACATTCCCTCCCATAGGTTTTCCACAGACAAGACCAAGAACAATGACAATAACAACTGGACAAACAAGTACAGAAGTGACCACAAAACAGAGGTTTACAGATTTACTAAAGGGCCTGACCGAAGTCTCGGTGTGGCCCTGGGGTGAGAAGTCATGTGTCCAAGCTTCCACTTAATACCCCAGACAAAGGCACATGTGCATTTAAAATTCAGATGATAATCTAGCTTACCTCCAGAGGTTCTAACAGGTGACTCTCACAGATTACTGGCACCATTTTCAGGGTGGCAGGAAAGACAAGAGTGTCTCCCTGGCTCCCAAAACCTAGATATCCTTGGGAGTGCATTTTTCTCCTAGCCCCTGAGGCTGGGAGGAGACAATGAGGCATATCACACCCAAGTAGGTGCAGAAACAAACAGTGGAAGGGGAAGCCAGAAATGTTACTAAAGAGCTCTAATAGTTTTGGTTTCTCGGGTGGTAGTAATTTTCTTGGCACTAAAATCCTAGGAGAAAGAAAAGATTTTACTCAGGGTGGGGAGGTCGAAGATCCCATCTTCTGGCCATCCAACATTGAAGGTTGGCCATTTGTTCCTGCACAAAAGAGATCTTCCCTTTCCTGACATCCACTGATAGATTGTGAGCTCGAATCCCAACATTCTTGAAGTGAATCAGAACTAGGTCTTGGGGGTTCGAAGTAGACTGTCCCATCTCCTCGTCAGTCAGAGTCACAACAAAAACTATGCTTAGCCGCACAGCAAACAAATATACAGAGAACAGATGCAAGAGGGGATCTCACTGCTGCCACCAGTGGAATCCCTTAGCCAGGGAGAAATTACACTACTTCACCACTGTCCTGGTGAGGAATTAAACTTTGCCTCCCTCCCAAGGAGGACTTACATTCCACCTCTGTCCCCTCTGTGAGGACTTACACAAACAAACACACAGAGAAATATACACACAATGGGGTCACACTGCTGCCACCAATGGAACCCCCAGAAGTAACACACCATAAAGAGATGCACAGAGAAACAGACACAAGTGTCTCCTACAAAAATAAAACCCTACTTCTGCCACCAGCAGGATTCCTAAGAGATAGACAAGGGGACTGGTCTTTTTCCATCGCCGCTGGCTAGTGCAACCTGTTTCAGAGCCACGGAACTTACCCTCACTGGTGTATACTCTGAAATCCTGACAAGAGAAGGCCCCAGCATTTCAGCCTCCCCCAGCTTCCTCTTGTCACCAGATGGCCAAACTAGAGCCACGGAACCAACCCACACTCGTGTATACTCTAGGGACCCTGACAAGAGGAGACAAAACCCTAGTCTCCTCTTGTGTCATTGCTGGTGCGATCGGTTCCAACCTGCTCCAGAGTTATGCCACGGAATTAATCTCTTTTCCAGGCATATGCGGGACTGCTACCTACCCGCCTGACCTTTTGCCTGATCCACCTTTGGGTGTGTGTGGGACTCACATAAACCAGCCTGATGTCTCACCTGAATCTTACCTGTGCATTCTCTGGCATTCCTGCAAGTGCCGCGGGACTTGACCCTCTCTCAACCCTTTTACAAACGTGAGTGAGTGCCCTACCTACACCTGTATCTCCAACAGATGCCACACTTGCCACTTGCATGAGTGAGTGCCCTACCTACACCTGTATCTCAAACAGATGCCGCACTTGCCACTCGTATCTCCACAAATGTGAACAGGTAACGACACTTGGCCATGGAATTCGGACCTCACCCCGGACCCTGGAATTCCACCCTTGGTGCCACAGGCCTACTCCAACCAGCTGTCTCTTTACCCTGTGGGTCCAAGACATCTCCTGGCACCCACCGCCTCAAGCTTTTGGCGGCACATCTCCCTGGCTCCTCTGAGGCCCCTAGAGAAGCACCAAACAGACCAGACAAACAAAAGGACTTAGACACACCATAGACAAGAAAATGAGTGCACTACCAGCCAGCGATCAGGTCAGGCTTCCTGACCAATGCACCATATGTTATGCCCAAGATTTCATTATCATCCACAAAACCAGAGACCACCAGGGAGACCGAGTCACACATGCAAAAGCAAAGGGCTTTACTATTATTATGGGCTTATAAGCTTGGCTCACAGACTTTACCAGCTTAGTAGACCCATGCTAAGATCCCTGAACAAAGGGGGCGGGTAAGGCCTTTATGGGTTTGGGAAGGGGGAGTTACAGGAAATTGTGACACAGATATAGTGACCCAATCACTATCACCTATCAATATTGGCAGTAACTTTAACCATACATTGTTACTTTTTGTGGGAGCCAATCACAACTTTTAGATTATTGACCAATTACAGAGTGGGCCCAGGACCCTCATGTAGGGTGTGACTAGCCTTCTAGGCCTGCCCTTAGAAATATTAAGGGTGTTAGCTGGCCTTTCCTGATTGGGTGTTACAATGGTGGTCCCTCCTGTCTTGGGCAACGTATGCCCTTCTATTGTCTAATGATTCTGAGAAACTGACACTTCAGTCCTCCAAGGTCAGAGGAAAACTTGAAGCCTATCATGGAGTCAGTTTGATTCAGACCTGCGTCCTTACACCAGATGCTCTAAAACAAGAGGTCTTCATCTCTGGACACATGTAAGTTTATAAAGTCAATGAAAATATCTCTTTTACAAGTATAAGTTTCCCAATGCAAAAATAGGAGCTTTGTTTCCAGAAGCAAAATGGCCTCCACAGTTGCTGGGTTGGAATGTTAAGAAGTGACAAGTAGTGCAGAATGTATGAAACAGGAGAACCAGGTGACTCTCTGCCAAGCACCGCTTACGTTTCTTGATGTGGGCTTTGCTGATAATTTCCAGAGCTCAGCAGACTTGAATATACTCAGTTTCTCCCTTTCTCTTCAGATTAGAGCTTTGCTGAGCGCCTGAATTCATGGATGCTGGGCACTGCCTTCCCAATGAGCAGATCTGAACACATCCCTAACCAAGGAAGATAGACAGATGATTTTACACATGGGAAAAGATTTCCAACATAATATGTTATTGTGGTATTACAAATGGAAAAAATGAGGTACCACCAGACTCCCATTACCTTCGCTAAACTTCAATTCAATGACAACATCAGATGTTGCCCAGGATGTGGGGCAGCTAGAACTCTCACTCTTTGCTGGTGGGAATGCCAAAGGGCCCAGTCACTTTGGAAGATTCCTTGCAAAAGTTTCCTACACAGTTAAACAAAGCCTTAAAGGTATAATGTAAAAAGAACACTCCTAAGAACTACTCTAAATGAGTTTTCTGTGTGGAAATAAGAATATGCACATGAATGTTTGTTGCTGTTTATAAAGCAACACAATCATCTTTCAATAGATTAATGGCTAAAGAATCTCTTGTAGATCCATATATGGAATAGGATTCAGTGATGAAAAGACATGCTGTCTCAGGTCACAAAAACACATGGATTAGATTTCCATGCATATTTCTAAGTGAAAGAATCCAATCTGAAGAGGCTGGGGCCATGAGCAGGAGGGAAGAGGGGCAGGGACCCTGACACCACTCTCATCCTGAGTTGCTATGAGCCATGAATCCACCAGAGGGCGCCAGGCTCCCCAGTTCCTCTGCTGAAAGCTCTTTTCTCTCTGTTTCTTGCAGGTCAATGCTCCTGAGTCATCCTTGGGGTGAAACCCTCTCACATTCCTACCCTCACTTTGCTCAGCTGGATCCCAGGCTTAGGTCCAAAGAGGGGCTTGTAAGGCCTTGGGATAGAGAATATGTGCATGAAACCCCCACCCTAGCATCAGGAGAACATTTAAGAGGAGTTATTGGGCTCAGTCCAGGCTGTGGGGCTCAGCAAGAAAAGAGTGGGTCATCATAAACAGGACCTGTCTTCCTTGTTACTCACCCTCCTTGCTTACTGTACAGGTGACTTTCACATGTACCTGGTGGACAAAATAACCTCAGTTTGAGATCCATTGCATCATATAACATATTTTCGTCTATTTGGCAGCTTTTGCTTTAATTTGTTAAATTAAACTTATTAATTAAATTAATTTCCATCAGTGGATGGGAAATCAGTTGAGATAAAGATGCAGAGATTCTTGTCACTGGATGGAATCTGCACTTCAGATTCAGTGAATTGTTGGCAGGTCTACCCTCACCTGAGTTCTCCCTGCCTACATTACGTCAGCCTCCACAGAAAAGGTCTTTGTGACTCTTGCTCTTCAAATACAGAATCAACTTCGTGGAGCATCATTTTGCAGAAGAAATCATAAAGGTGACAGGTCAACATGCCCTTATTTTCAGTCACACATCTCCCACCCACCACACATGCCTCTCTCCTCTTTCTGAATGTGCAGTGTCCTGGGGACTGCAGTTTCTCGGTTTCTCTGTCCCTTCAGAATTCAGGGTCAACCTGTATTCATCTAGCCATCCTCAGGATCTCCATTCTTAGAAGCCAGAATTCCTGTCAGCAGGAAATGCCAGCAACATTAAAAGTGACTGGGGGCCTGTCACCAGGGCAGCCAGGACATTGCCTGAACATCTGCTCTCCTGGGATGAGGCTGATGCTCAGGAATCCACAGTGAGTCTCTGTCTCCATGTGCAATTCAGCCCCTGACCATGTCAGGGCTCCAGTCAGTGCCAGACGCTGATCAGTAAGTTGATTCTGGGACAGCAGCCTCAACGCTGCTCCCATGGAGATCAACTCCATGGAGGACCCGAGACACACCCTCACTGCACTCTAGGGCTTGACTGTCACTCCATCATTCACCCAAGGAACCCCTCCAGTCACGCTGGACCCCTGATGAAAAATCTTTTGTCCCAAGCCATGTCCACAGGGTCAGTGACCTCAGGTACACAGCCTCCCTTATCTCTACCTCTCCATCACTCCAAAGTGGGAACTTTAATAGAATCCTCTTGGTGCAGTTGGCCTTGGGTACTAGAAATTCTTTCCTCCAGTCATGAGTGGCTGAATGAACACTTGCTCTACTATGAACTCAAAGCACACAGACTATAGCTTTGCCCACACCAGATACAAGTGTGATCCCACTGGGCTCCATCCAGAAGGTCTGTGGTTGGGAATATCGTCATTGAGATAGCTCTGAAATTCACGGGGACAGGACTTTCATGAGGACTCACTAAACACCACATTGGTTTCTCCTACCTTCTTCCTACCAGACCCACAATACAAACAATGAAAT
>NC_043713.1:69785641-69789707 GCF_006229205.1 Suricata suricatta
CAGGGCCTGGGGGCTCAGGAAACCAGCCACAGGGGTTCCCAAAGTTCCTGATGGTGTCAGCCTTGGTACATTCACATCTGTGGGATCTACTTGCCACCTTCCCAAGAGCAGACCCAGCAAGTTGTAGCAATGATGGATCTGCTGCCTCTTACCCTCACAAGCACAGCTGACAGGTTTGCTGACTGACACCTAAAGTTTCCCCCATGGCTAATCATCCTCTCCCGATGTCACAATTTAAGGGGCAAGTAGCCAGCCTGTTTGCCAGCCAGCTCTGTGCCAGCTATTTGTCCTGCTCTGAGTCCTCACTCAGCACCGATCTGGGTACATCACACCTGCAACACGCAGCTATTCTGCCAGCTCTGAGCACAGGAGCCTGGAGGGAGGGAAGGGTCTCTGCTCTGACCCCTGAAGCAACAGAGTCCATATACTGGAGACTGGATACCTGCTGGGATGGTCCATAGCCTCTGAACAGAAAACTGAGCAAAGCTGATGTGCCTTTGTAAAGGAAAAAAAAAAAAAAGGCTAGCTCAACACATTCTGAGTTTTACACTTAATCCCCAGACAAAATGCCTGCCTTATCATAAGTTTCTTTGTTGTCTATGTTTGTTTGCTGGCTTGTTTGCTTTCCTGAGAATACAAAGAGGTTGAATAAAACACTATGAGGAAGAAGGGTTATTGTGAACGAAAAGCTACTTTGAAATACAGTCAGTGTGCATTCATGTTATGTTAAATGGAGGGGAGTCAGAGTACAGGGGTCTGAGCAGGCTGAAGTATTTGTCCCACTTCCCCATGTGTGTGTGTCACTGTGCCCAGCACTGCTGTGCCAGATTGCACAGTAGTAGTCAGCCTCGTCCTCAGGCTGCAGCCCAGAGATGAGCAGAAGTCCTGCATTGGCCGAGGCATCTTTGGATCCGGAGAAGCGGTTGGGGACCCCAGAGCCCTGGTGTTTATCTGAGTCTGAGTAGTAGTTCAGGAGATACCGGGGAGAGCTCCCAGTCTTCTGTTGGTACCAGTATATGTAATAGCTGCCCACGTTGATGTCCCTGCTCAGGGTGCAGGTGAGTCTGGCAGTCGTTCCCGGAGAGGCAGAGAGGGAGGGTGGCTGAGTCACAACAGGTTGGGACAGGGAACCTGCAAACACAGACACAGCAGAGTGAAGAGAAGGGACAGGGTATGTGAGATTAGGGAGCTGAGCCAGAGAAATTTGACTCTGGCTGCAGGCTCATTCTGGTGTCTTGAATCCTGTCCCTACCTGTCCAGTGACACAGGAGCACGAGTAGGACAGGGGTCAAGGCCATGGTGTCAAACACCCTCTTCTTAGGCCGCAGAGGTGGAACTGGGCTGCCCCTGGCCTGTCTTATTCCCTCACCACGGGCCTCACAAAGGAGGGGCTGCTCATGCAAATGTGACCCACCCCTGCATCTTCTCCAGGTGCAGGCACAGAATTGTGGCCCTTGGAGAGGAAGACAACAGGATGCACTAATTTCCACCTGGGTGGGCCTGGAGGAATCAGCTGTGGGACCACACACAGGCTGAGGCTCAGGACTCCTCCAGGATCAGAGGACACACCTGCCCTGTCCCCACTGGAAGCAAGGGGCCCTGTCTTGGGGCTTTCAGTCAGTGGAGGGCTGCCCAGCTGGAAGCCCCTGTCCTGCAGAAACCCCCAGACACAATGTCACAGCACCCCCTGCTGGTCTGTGGGTGAACGTCTCTTTTCCCACCGCTGGCAAACCTCTCCTTCACGGGCTTCCCTGATGCTTGTGTTTCCATAACCTGAGTGTGACTCTCCAGGGAAAGCCAAAGGTCCTGCTGAGCCATGACTGATCAGGTTTCCTCTTTGAAAGGGGGAAGGATAATCTAACAGGAGGGACACATGCAGTCCTGACCCAACAGAGACTATGAACCACTCTGGAGCTGAGGACATAACACAGGGAACAGAGAATAGAAAGAATCTGTCCCCATGTGGGGGCTCAGAGGATGTGGGCTGGACTGGTTGCTGAATGTAATGGGAACTCGTTGAGGACACAGAGCGTGGGAATCTGGGCCCTTCAGAGGAGGACAGACAGGACACAGCAAACCCTGATGAGGCCTTTGTGGATGTGGAGACAGAGCAGGGACCACTGAAGAACCATCATGCGACCTCACCTCCGTGTTTTGGGGGACTTTCAATCCTGGCTGTACCTGTCATCAGTAGTGATCATTACAGATTTAACTCCACAGGAAATTCTATGACAGAACCTGGGACAGGGATACCTGGAAGGAGTCATTTTCTGAAGGAAAATGACAGCAAAGGAAAAAGAAAAGCGAGAAGTGGTTCATGTCACACCAGAGCCAGAGCAGCACTGCTTCAATTATGTCACCCAAACCGCAAGAAAATGGGACACTTTATGCAGATAACCTCCCCACCTCCGGCTGCCCAAGCTCAAGCTGCACATGTAGCCCCAGGTCCCCAGAGCAGGAGGAGGTCACAGCTGCTGGGCCCCCCTGAGCTCTGAGCACAGGGAGACAGGGCTGGTTCTCACAGGACTCCCAGGCACACAGCGCCCCCTGCTGCCCAGAGCCCACCCACAGTTGGGTCTGAGAGTGGGTGGCACCTGGTCAGGACACAGGGCTTCATCAAACCCGCCCAGGAGCTCCCCATTCTGTCCTCCAGAGGAAGTATAGGGACCCTAATTAGAGATGAACTCAGAGAAGGTCACCGCATCTCAGTGCAAAGGCCTCTTCAGCTCCATCCAGACCCACCTTCCTGTGTGTAGAGTAACGTGGGGCAGGGACGGTGAGGAAGCCCTTCCGGAACCTGTCCCGTATTTCCCCAGAGCAGAGGGACAGAGGGACAGGGACCACTCAACCCCAACAGCCCCATTTAGGACCCACAGGAAGCCTGGCTCACTCCTGTGCACACACAGCCCCCCCCCACCTAATCCCCAGTGTGAGTGAATGAGGGGCTCTGCCCCAGTTCTCCTCTGTTCTCACCCTCTCCCCCGTGATGAGGAGGGGCTTGACTGCCATCACAACCAGGTTGTTCAGGGAGGCCAACCTCACTGCTTCGTCTGGAGAGGAGCCTCCTAAGGGGATGGGAGGAGCCCCCAGCCCTTCCAGGAAGAAGCTGGGAGAACACAGGCTGAGGTCAGACCAGAGGGTTGATGTGTTCAAAAATGGAAGGGAAGGGCAGAGACACACAGAACCACATATCTGGGGCTGGAGGAACACATCCTAGGAGGAAAGGATGGAGCTGCACAGGCCTCTGTGTGACTGACTCTGGTGGAACAATGCATGTGGATGCCATCCTCTGTTCTTGACCTGTTTCATGAAAGTCACATGTGACTGGCCCTCGAGATGCCCAGATATTTGTTCAAACACTCCTTTGGGTGTGTCTGTGAGGGCATTTGGACGAGTTAACATTTGAGTGCTCACACTTAGGAGAGCAGAAGGTCCGTTCTAAGGTGGGGGATCTGACCCCTCAATTGAAGGCCTCAATAAAACAGAAAAGCTGAGTGAGAAGGCACCCCTCTGCCATGTATCTGGTTTGTTTTTAATCCATGCTATAAAATATTTAGAATGTAGGTCATTTCCATTTAACGTTATTGGTATAACTGGATGGTGGTTTATAATGTTATTATGGTTTCCTATCTCCATGAAGACTATTCCTCTATGTCCTCTTTCCTGTCTTCCACGAAGTGATGGAAATGTCCCTAGGATCCCAGTAATTGGAGGTCCCACACCAGTGAGGCACAGGGAGCACTTCTCTGTATTTGGTGAGTAGAGACCCTCCAGTGCATTCTTGAAGTGGTGACACACTGCGGGGGACCAGCCCACGCACCAGAGTCTAAGGTCTCTGAGTAGGGGGTTGGTGTCGGCGAAATATCTGTAAGAAAGAACACAGACAACATGAATGGTGGAAGAGACCACACTTTACTGTGAAACTTGGTGTCTTATATACCATAGGTGATTACATCATTTTTAATGATTACATTATTTGTTACTTCCAGGAAAAAAATTATTATTTCCAAGGTAGCAAAAACAGGAAATCAAAATAGTAACGAGGCACAGTACAGAAGATCAAAAA
>NC_043713.1:69789807-69794566 GCF_006229205.1 Suricata suricatta
AAAATTACTGTAAATTTTTACTGATGACAATGAGTTGGAATAGAGTAACACATTCCAGAATGAGAAGTATGTTGGTATAAGTACAGCTTCTTACATATAATTTGATTTTGAACTGTTACTTTGTAATGATGAAAACAAACATAAGAAAATTTATTATTTTAATCACTCTTTAATGTGCAATTCAGAGATACTGACTATACTCACAATGTTTTGGAACCACCACAGCTATCCATTTCGAGAGCTTTTTCATCCTCCCCAGCACCCGACAGGGGATGGGTGACATGAATGTGGCAGATGCCAGGGCCCCAGCAGTCCAGTCCAATGCAAGAGGCAGCAGAGGGCAGAGGGCAGCTCCCATGGGGGCTCTTGGCAGATGTGACTGATGCAGGTGACAGCATTCTTTAGGCTGGGCTGCTTATCCCCACTGTTAACTCTTTGGTAAAAGCCTGGGGGACCCTAAGCCCATCCCCCATAGTATGTCAGCAAACACCTGTGAGAACCTGAGCATCCCATTTAGGTCATCTGCTGTGTGGTTCATGCATATTCCTATCTGAATCCCCTCCAAAATCCATGTCCCCCTTCCTTATGGAAACCTTGTAATTGTCCTGTTTTTCATTTTTCTCGCTCCTTGGTGGTCAACGGGAACTTGCATTACTTTCTGGTCTTTTTATTTTGTGGCATCTATATGTGTGTCTTTCTGGGACAGTTTCATACTGTTTTTATTCCTAGAACTCTGTTATAAATTTAAGCAGGAAGTATGGTGCCTCCAGATTTGTTCTTCTTTCTTAGAATTGCTTTTGTATTTTAAGCCTTTTCCTGTCTCTATACAAAAGTCTGGACTTTTTTTTTCTATTTCTGTGAAAAATGTCATAGGAATTGCCTTGAATCTATGGATTCCTTTGGGTACTATGGACGTTTTAAGGTTATTTTTGTTGTGGAAAACACTGTATTTAGGAATTACCTGCAGGTTGTGTGTGAGGTATAAGAATGTGTCTAAGATGACGCCCATGACTGTGTTAAGAATTTGGATGGATTATAATGGTCCAAATGAAAGAAGAGATACTTGTTTTAGCCATAAGGAAAAGAAAGTGGATATTTGTATTTTTTCTTTGCTGATTTATTATTTCAATGGAAAATTATTTACTGAGCCCCAACTAAGTATTATCAGCAATCTCCACATAATAAATGCTGCAAGGAGCAAAAAAAATTGAGAAGGTCATTGACACATATTGGGTTTTCATCTGACTCACTATGAAAGACAGTGATCAGATGTGTTATGTGAAGTTCAGAGGGAAGCATTAAACATTTGTAGGAATAGGACACACAGTCCTATGTCAAGTGAGAGTTGATGGCTAGAAGTATCTATACATTTATAAAACCACATCTCGTGTTTTATTTATAAGTAATTTATGGTTCATATATGCTATATTCCCTAGGGATATGTGTCTTCTGCCATTATCAATGCAAAAAATGGATTAGATAAAATCACTGGGGAGAATATTTGTGTTAATATTCACAGAATGAGTACAAGCCTGTCTGACACATAGGAAGCTCATGAAAGGTATCTGGTGAGTAATTATTAAAAACCATCACAGACTGGGGCCACTGGGTAGCTCAGTAGGTTGACCCTTAGACTTCAGCTCAGGTCATGATCTCGTGGCTTGTGAGTTAGAGCACTGTGTGGGGCTCTGCGCCGACAGCTGAGATTCTGGAACCTGCTTCAGAATCTGTGTCTCCCTCTTTCTTTGTTCCTCCCCCACTCACACTCTGCCTCTATCTCTCTCTCAAAAATAAAGATTTAAAAAAATTAAAAAAAATCAATGACTGAGATCGATGGCTCAGGGCACTGAGATTTTCTGGGTCATGAGACTGAGCTCTGCCCTTTCAAATCCTACCCTTCTGCATATCCAAAAATGTGCAGTCCCATTCCGCTGATGGCCCCATTTGGTGCAGGAGGCCCATTCACTCCTGGTGTCTCCCCTCAGCACTGGGAGTGCTTGGATGCCTCCTGGGTGGGCTGTCTTGTTGACCATTTAGTGTGGGTGCTCTCAGGGAGAAGAGCAACACAAGAACCACATCTCATTCATTACATTTTTAGTCTCTCCATGAAGAATTCTCTGTGCTTTGTTATTAACAAAACCTGCTTCATCAGGGGTAGAGAAAAGGGTTATGGAAACTGGTCTGAATGGGTATGAAATGTCTTGACATGAGGGAGAGATTGGCCAAGCCTCTGGTCTTCCCTTTAATACCTGTGGAGGGGTGAGCCTACCCTTTGTGATTCTGCTCCCTGGGTGAAAGAAACATCCTCCCTGAGGGGTCCCTCACCTGTGACCCCAACAACACAACTATCTAAGTAGTGAAAGAAACAGAAGGTGATTCATTCTGAGGAGGCCATGTCTCTCAAAAGAGGACTGAGGTGTGGTGACCTGCAACTTAGGAAGGAGCCCCTGGGGGATGAGAAGACTTCATCCCTGTGTGGGGGTGGACAGTGTGCCAGGCAGGCTGAAGTGCAGAATGCATCCACATGTCTGGAGACATTTGCCCAACTGAGGCAGATGTACACACAGGCTACCTTGAGGAAATGTGTGTTTCTGGCCTGGTCCACCTAAGAATTCAAAAGGTATATTGATCTTAGTAGGAAATTAAAATAACCAACAAAAAATAAGGTGGGAAAATAACAATATAAACAAATTGTAAGCCCATGACAAAATGTCAGTGGATCATATATGACACAATTATGCTTACAAACACACACTTTACTTAGATAACTTACGTATGTAAAATAGAGTAAAATCTCATGTAATCTACTCGTGCTTGTTAATTCCATCAAGTCCACCACTATTCATATATTACTATAACTAAATGATTACACAAATATAAAAAACCACTACATATCTCATGGTTTTGTACTACATTGGCATCTTTTGACATATCGCTGAGTATTTTCATTCCCTGGAATATGCCCATTCTATTCTGAAGCTCTGAAGAACATTTACAGGACATCCTAACAAAGAGAAACAGGTCTGGTGTCCCCTGGTATGTGACATCTGGCGTGGCACATGTGGGTCCTTCAGCTTCTTCTAGAGTCCCCTGTGGGAGTCACTGACACTTAAGTTGTTACTGTGAACCTTCAAAATAAAAGTGCCAGTAAGTTTCATCAGCAATAATGACTTTATTCAGTAAAGCAGAAAATTGTAATCCAGGACAGGCAGGTATAGGAAAGCCATAAACAAATTCAAGAACAAAGGGAAAGAAAACTTGTTTATGGAGGAAAGTATAAGTGGGAGAGGACCTTTAGGAACACATAGTGTGTGGAAATATATTGGGAATTCCAAATATAATGTCCTTTCATTGACTGAGTTGGGACAGTCACTCATTGGCTGGGCTGTTGCCAGGGGAAGAGGAAATCTTTCTTTCTCTTGGGGAGGTGGTCATTAGTAGCTAAAGTAGTACAGACCTGCCAGGTCTGTCTCTGCTTGGGTCTGCAAATAAGGAGAGGTGGGCGCGAGAGCTCCCCCTACTGGTCTCCAACTCCATTCCAAGGGGGTTTCTTTAGATTTCTTTTCACAACATATAAAAAAACATGTTCACACGCTCAAAAGCCAAAACACGTTCCGAAATTGAGACACTGCAGTATCACAAGCAGGCCTAAAGCATCACAATACCTAGAAATCAGGAAGGGTGAGCTATAGAAAGTAGCTGGACTTTCAGGGCTTTGGGCTCTGGTGAGGTGTGTGCCCTGTGACTTGTGGGAGGTGCTGTGAGACTGCCCTGTGGTCCCTACCAGCTGTTCAGGGAGGACTACTTACCTAAAGGACTCGGGACCCAGGGACTGAGCCTTGTGCTCGCAGCTGGTTGTGTCCTTTCTGGTCCGAGCAGGGACCTATGTGGTGTTTCAACAGGTGCTTCATCCCAAGGGTCTCCTCAGGGAGTGAGATGCCAACATCCATCTTCATGAGCTTTTGATGTGGGCTGAGGTCCAGCACCAGGACTCAGGGTGGGTCTGGGAAGTCAGTGGATAGAACCAGTTTCGTGGACATCCTCTCCTGTGGCAGATGGTGGAGTAGTAAAGCAGATTGGGGCAGCCCAGTGCACTTTGGGGGTCAGGGGCTGTGTCACTATGGCCTGGACTCCTCGTCCTTGTGTTTCTGACTCACTGTGCAGGTAGGGACAAGGCTCAAGGACACAAAGTACCCCTCCAGCCTATGTCAGCTACTCTGGCTCAGCACTTTGAGGAAATTTAATCAGGTGCCTGTCCCACCACCCATGAGTGTTTGCAGGTTCCCTGTCCCCGCCCCTGCTGACTCAGCCATCCACTCTCAATCTTTCAGATCAACAGCCAGACTCACCTGCACCATGAGCAGTGGCTTTTGTGTTGGAACATATGGTTATGTTAGTACCAGTAGAAGCCAGAGAGCCCTCCTCACTATCTATTGTACTGCTACTCAGACTCACAGAAACCCCAGGGCTCTGGGGGCCCCAGCTGCTTCTCTGAATCCAAAGATGCCTTGGCCAAAGCAGGGTTTCTGCTCATCTCTGGGCTGCAGCCTGAGGATGAAGCTGACGATTATTGTATCACTGGACACAATAAAGCTTCTCACAGTGACATATGCAGTAGTTCAAGAAGGACCAACACTTCAGCCTGATCAGGATCTTGGACCATAATTCTTTTAAATTATGTTTATATACAGTAATTGTATATGAAGTGACTTTTCTCACACACACAATCACACACACACACACACACACACACACACAC
>NC_043713.1:69794666-69796285 GCF_006229205.1 Suricata suricatta
CTCTGGTTCTGTCTCAGGATTTGGTGATCACTTCCTGACTCTGAAGATAGCAAGTCTGTGTTTCTGGGTCTTTTCCAATGATGTCCTGTGGCGAATGTGGGAATGCACTGGGACAGAAGATGACCCTTCTGCTTTGAAGACAAGGGCCCTCAGACCTGCTCACTTCCTCAGTTTATTCCCAGACCTCACATACTTTCCTCTCTCAAGTTGTTTGAGATAATGTTGGGTATATTTGTTAGATCCTCTAAAGCCAGAACCCCATTATCAGAAACAAATTTGTTATTACAAGAAAAATTAGAGAAAGTCCTATATTTCTAAATGCTAATACATGCAGAGCTTAACAAACTTGATCAGATTCAGTGCTGTCAGGTAACAGGTTATGAGGGTCCCTCAACCCAGGAGTGGAGGGAGGACTTCTAAGTGGGAGGAGGTTTCATTTATAACAATTGTATTCTTCACAACAATTACAAAACTCCAATAAAATATTTACATATACCAGAGAGGCAAAAGAAAAGGAGGCAATGCCAGGCTAAGAAAGAAGGGCAAATGGAGCGCAGGAGATATAGGAAAGAGTAGAAGAACCTTTTCCTGAGCACATTATATCTCAAAACAAAAGCAAACATCAGATGTCTAGACTTCTAAAATGGAGGCCAGGATAACCTCCTAGGTCCCCAAGCAATAAGAACAACACAAGAATCAACTTGTAAGAGGAACCCATGGAGTATTCATAGCAGGTGTGGACATAGGGGAAACTCTGGGAATTTAAGACTTAGAGTGATTCAAGCTAGTTGTGGATCAATAATAGCCCCAGACACATGGTCAAAGAAAACTCAAATGCCAGGTAAACCGGAGTCTCTGTAAGTTAATTGCTGTGCACTATATCCTGTATTAGCTCCCGAGAGTTCATTAGTGACGTAGAAACGATTAACTTCTCAGCCCCATATATGGCGTAAAATATGTGTTTATTCTATAGCCCTGGGCAGTAACATCTAAAAAAATCCATGTGAAAATCAGGACTCTTCAGAAGAACTGGGTGGTGTGAGGAGATCTTTGAGGTCAGCAGGAGGCCCTGCTGGGCAGGTCCATAAAGGGCAAGATTCTGGCCAGGCCAGCTAGGAAAACACTGTCCTGAGTGGTGCACACTTGAGCAAGCAGTGTCTTCACTGAAGTGAGACTTCCTGTACCTGGGTTCCCCCGAAGTCACATGAGAACTTGGCTCTGGCTCACACCATTGCATCAAGTTGTTGTCCTGGCATGAGCTCCAGGCAGATATAAATAGACGGTCATGCACAGGGACCAATTTGCATGAAGAGACTTGACTTACAAGGGCATATTACCATCAGATCAGAGACACCTGTGGATGGGATTGTCACATTTTCATCCACGTGTCCTCAGCAATCAGAGTCTCAGGGCTTCATTTTGGCCACAGTTTCTCTGCATATTGCAATCCTTGACCAGTAGATAAGGGTTTCCATTAGGGAAAAACATGAGAAGACCATGGGGGACACATTTCCACTACTGTTTGGTCCCATTCATCTCAACACAAGTGACCAGTCATCCAAATCTTTCTATTACTTTCCTACTTTACTTTCAGGTCCAGGTGATGTGGATTCTACAGA
>NC_043713.1:69796385-69798435 GCF_006229205.1 Suricata suricatta
TGGCCACAGTTTCTCTGCATATTGCAATCCTTGACCAGTAGATAAGGGTTTCCATTAGGGAAAAACATGAGAAGACCATGGGGGACACATTTCCACTACTGTTTGGTCCCATTCATCTCAACACAAGTGACCAGTCATCCAAATCTTTCTATTACTTTCCTACTTTACTTTCAGGTCCAGGTGATGTGGATTCTACAGATTCTGGACTTTAAAAAAAAATAAATAGATATGTAAGTATCATGTAGCTCAATCTCATTTAAATATAAAACAGGTTTAAATATTATAAGACATTCTCATTAGTGTGCATAGTAGCAAAGTGCCCTGAAAATATTAGTGAGTGCAACCCAGGGTGCATTGAGAAAGATTCAACTTTACTATCAGGCAAGAAGTTAATCAGCACATGTGCAAAATCTCTGGAGAGAGGTGTAAATGACCATTCAGGGATATTCGATGTGAGGCAAGTAATATGCACAGTATGTCAAATGTCCCAGTTAGGGAAGGAGTCCCTGAGTCCTCAGCTCTTGTTCCCTGGCAACTATTGGGAGGAAAAGGTGGAGTCACTGAACACATTGCCTTAGGACTCACTGGCACCCTCGCCACAGCGGAGGTGTGCATGGGCATGGTCCTTCAGGGATTCAAAGCACAGCGCAAGGAAAGCTCTTTGCTGCATCAAGCAGCATCACCATAGGACAGCTGGACTGCGGCTGTCCGTCCTGCATTGTATAGGACTCCTGGTGTCCTGGTTCTTCTCCTTCATCCAGCTTCCCGCTTGGCTTTTTCACCACAGGCTCCCATTTGCCATGTGGACATTTCTCAGGGACAGTAATTCAGTAATGCAGACCCAGGAAAAAGGCTGGGACAATTGACAGCGTTGACTCAGGGCTCCCTCTTGCGGACAGAGATCCTTCTGGAAATGTCCCTACCTATTCTTGATGAAATACATAATACACTCAGCTTCCATTTTCTGCAATAGTCACAGATGAGATTCAGATTATCCTGTTACTTCTCACGTGTTTCAGCATTTTGTAGTGACTGATGTGAATTGATAACTTACGTCTTCAGTTATTGTAATTATCCATTCTAATTCTTCCTTTTGTCTTAAGTTTTAGGTCTTCTTCATTGTAAAATTTGATACATATAATTACATATTAACCGCTTCTCAGGCATAACTTTGGCTAATAGGATTGAATTTAGTATGAATATTTTTAATTTTTTTAACTATTTATTTTTGAGGGGGTTAAGAGAGAGAGGGCGACAGAGGAACAGCAGAGAGCCCATTGCAGAACTAGATTTCAGGAACCGTGAGATCATGACCTGAGCCAGAATCAAAGGTTGGATCATTAACTGACCGAGCCTCCCAGGTGCCCCAAAGTTAATATAAATCTTTATGTCTGATATGAGTTATGTCTCTGAACACAGTTGATAAGAAAAAAAACATAGGCCATATAAATATCATTAAATAATTTACTAACAATTCAGAAACAAGCATCAGATCACATTTAAAACATTTATTTATTTATTTATTTATTTATTTTGAGCTTATGGAAGTTTTTTTTTTTAACCCAATAAACATTACTCTTTATTAATGTATTTTCCTTTTTAAGCCTATGTATAATATTGGGTGGTTATAAACTAAATTGTTTTACATACTTTTTGTTAAATTTGGTTTATGCATATAGTTAGATTTTTAGTCTTCACACTTTTTTGAATATAACACAATTTATTTTTTTAACATATGCAATTATTTTCCATCATTTATAATATAGTAGTTACAATGACACTCCAAACAGAAAAGCAACGTAAAAAATCAAAACCCCAACTTCTATTTCAGCAATAGACTCTTTTTTTGACTTCCTATGAACTCTATTTTTCCATAATATTTTATTGTCAAATTGTTTTCCATACAACACCCAGTGCTCTTCCCCATAAGTGCCCTCCACCATCACCACCACCTCTTTTCCCCCCTCCCCCTTCCCCTTCAACTCTCAGTTCATTTTCAGCATTCAGTAGTCTGTCAAGTTTTGTGTCCCTCTCTCTCCCCAACTCTCTC
>NC_043713.1:69798535-69804901 GCF_006229205.1 Suricata suricatta
CTGCTTTCAGAATTCTCTCTTTATCTTTATATTTTGCCAGTTTCACTATGATATGTCATGCTGAAGGCCGATTCAAATTACTTCTTAACGGGGTTCTTTGTGCCTCTTGAATTTGAATGTCTATTTCTTTCCCCAGATTTGGGAAATTCTTAGTTATAATTTGGTCAAGCATCCCTTCAGGCCCTTTCTCTCTGTATTCCTCTTCAGGAATTCCTATGAGACAGATGTTGTTCCGTTTAATTGTATCACTCAGATCTCGAATTCTCCTTTCCTGCTCCTGGATTAATTTCTCTCTTTTTTTTCAGCTTCCTATTTTGCTATAACTATATCTTCTAATTCACCCATTCTTCTCTCTGCCTTGTCAATCCTTGAGGTGGCTGCCTCCAGTTTGTTATTCATCTCACCTATAGCCTTTTTTACTTATCAGTTGATTCTTTGATGCTTTTCTCAACCCCAGAGATTAATCTTATGACCAGCTTTTTAAATTCTTGATCTGATATGTTGTCTAGATCTGCCTTGAGCAGTTCTATGGCTATGACTTCTTCCTGGAAGTTCTTCAGGGGAGAGTTTCTTCCTTTTGTCATTTTTGCCAGTTTTCTGTCTCTTGTCACCTTTAGAAAGCTCATTGTGCACTGTGCACCTATTAATATTTCTCTGTTAAAGGAGGCTTATTGACTGTCCCGGGCCTGTCGTTTCAGGAAATATCTCTTAATGGTGACTCTTGGTTTCTCTTGTTGTGCCTGTGAGTATTTTAATTCTCTACTCTGCAATATGGGACTTGCCTTGCACACTTTGGCTTGTTTCTTGGTGTAGTCCTAATAAGGAAAACAGACAGACAAACACAGAGGGAACAGAAGCACACATACACACAGACAAATCAAACAATGAAACACATTAAAGGGGGGGAAGAAAAGAAAGAAAATGGGAAGGAAAGAGACGAACAGAAGAGAAGAAGAGAAAATAAAAAGAAAAGAGAAAGAAGAAAAGAAAAATTAAAAAATATAAAAGGGGGTCGGAGATAACAAAGGACAGGAGACAGTTTAAAAGTGTATGACCAGTTGAGGGGAGCAGTTAGGATGAGATATTGGAGTATATATCTGGGTTGCAAGAAGGTGAAAAAGTAAGGGGGAAAGGAGAAAGGAAAACAAGGAGTAAAAGTTTAAAAGAATTAAGTAAGAAAAAGGAAAAGAGGTAATAATGACAAAGAAATAAGTACGAAAAAGGTGAGGAAATAAAAAAAATTTTTATATATTAAAAAAAAGAAGCAGCAGCTCCCCCTCGTGGATAGGAGTGGTTTGATGTGGTAGGTCTTGATGGCTGCTCTCAGAGGCTCTGCCTTGGTGTCTATGGAGATTAGAATGGCAGCAAGCCAAGCTCCCCTAAACTAAGCATGGTCAGCCACTCTAATGAGTCCGATCTCCTTGGGCCGCAGTTGAGCCGAATTGTATTTTCCAGGCCTGCCTCGGTTCAAAATTCCAGTCCGTGCACGTTTGTGCTATCACAGATGAAATGTTTTTGTTTTGGTGGCTTGCTTCTTAGGGGGAGGAATCAGTTTGTCTTGGCTCAGGCTGGGATTTCAGCTGCCCCTGCCTGAGGCGAAATGAGCAGCAGGAGTAGAAGTGCGCACCTTCACAGACTCAATTGCGTAGTCCCCACCCCCAGCCAGGATCGCGATTGCAATGGGGGAAAGAAAAAAAAAATGAGTCTCTCTTGGCTTTGGATGGCTGTTGTTCAAGGCGCTGTGCACTGCTGGAAATGAGCTGGGAGCTCCAGCAGCCTAGGCGCGCACCCAGGCCTCCACCCACCGCCGACTCCCAGTCGGGTGGTCGCGCAGGTGTGGGCCCTACCTTTTCCTGTGGGCACCCGGGATTCAGGAGTCGCGCAGCCAGTGCAGGGAGAGAGATGCGCCTTGGCAATGTGGTGCGTGGTCCCGTTCCCAAAACCAGTTTGCAGTGCGCGCCCCTGGCGCAGCCGCGCCACTTCTCGCTGGGAAGCGCGCACCCCTGGTGCAACTGCAGCCGCTGCTGATTCCCTGCCGAGATGGCTTAGGGCTGGAAGCTGTTCCTTCCCTTGAATTACCCTGGTTCGGGATTCTGGCTACCCAGCAGTTATCTATGAAGTGGGTTTCCCTCTCCAAGTGCGGCCAAGGGTTTTTTGCCTCTTCCCCAGAGACAGTACTATGGGCGTGTTCAGACTCTCTGTCTCTTCCCTTTGTCCCTCCGGCTCTGCGCGCTTGCCCCGCATTGAGCTGTGGCTTCTGCCTCCCCTGCATGTCCCAGGTTGGCCCGTTTTCAGATCTCCCCAGTTCGCACTCACTCACTCAGGTATCCTTGAGGTTCCCTTCTTTCTGGAGTCCGTATTCTCTCCTTCCTCTCTTGCAGATGAGACTAATGTCCCTCTCAGTTCGATAGATGGGGTGGATGGAATCTACAGAGCTCCCTTCCTCTCCACCATCTTGGCTCCTCCCCCCTAAAACATTTATTTTTAACATTTATATTTTTTGCGAGACAGAGAGAAGCAGAGTATGAGCAAGGGAGTGGGAGAGAGAGAGATATAGAATCTGAAGCAGGCTCCAAGCTCTGAGCCAAAGATCACATTCTAATTCCACAGTGGGATGAACCCCAATGTTGTGGTTTCTCTTTCACCTATTATTCCAGAAATTGTGTTTTTCTTCTGCTCCATAGCGACTGCACAAGGCAGGGGTGTAGAATCATGCCTCAGGAGGTCACGCAATGTTTTCAGACCATGCCATTTTAGTTCAGATTATTTTTTATCCTGATGTTTGTATAAATCTCCTAATTTAATTGTGATATGATTACCTTCCCTTCAAAACCAGCAGTTATTTGATGCTACTTCATATAATAGATGGCTTCCAAGAGCCAATGAAGGGGACTTCCACAACCTGGAGGCCTCTTGGTGTAGACTCCCCCACCTCTGGTCTTCTCCCCCATTGCTATCAGGACACAGGGACTAGGACTGAGTCAGAGGAGACCCTGTCCCTTCATCCCCAGCATGGGCTCTGAGATTCCCAGATGAACTCACTCCGGAGGAGTGACTTCTAAGTTTCTCCAGAGACACAAGAGGCCATTTCACTGGGAGGGCAGAAAATGTTCCCAGCGATGGGGTACATGTGGAATGACCTGAGAACAGAGCCAGGAGATGAGAATCACACTCATGCCCTCATTCAGTCTGACTTCTCAGGGAATAAATTTGGGACTGAGGCCACCAGGAACATGGGGGACCTGATTGGGTGAAAGATGTCACCCTGTCACCCAGTGTCCCAGTCTCCCTGCAGTCACTGATTTCTGTCCAGTCCCAATACATGCCTCTTTCAAGATCTCCCCCAGGGGACATCAGGATGAAAAGGGGGCAGTAAGAGACAGGAAGTTAATGGGTCTGGAGGCATGGAAAGGCCCAGAGGACACCCCACTCCAGTCCAGGAAACTGAGGAGGCAAGGCCTGTGAGGGTCCCCACCATGGCCTGGATGGTGCTTCTTCTCAGGTTCCTTCCTTATGGCTCAGGTCAGGGAAGGAGAATCTGCTTTCCTGGAGGGCACATAAAATCAAGGTCTCAGGGTGACCCTTGCCTCTCATAACAACACATGTATCTCCTCTTGGTTTAAGGAACCAATTCTCATCCTGTGGTGATCCAGGAGCCATTTCTGTCGGTGTCTCCAGGAGGCATGGTCACTCTCACCTCTGCCTTTAGCTCTGGGTCAGCATCACTTAGTACCTACCCTGGCTGGTACCAACAGACTCCAGGCAGGGGTGCCCATCCCCTTATCTACCATAAACAATCGCTACTCTGGGGTTCTTATTCACTTCTCCAGGTCCTCTGGGGGCAAAGTCATCCTCACCATCACAGGGGTGAGGTAGATTATTAGTGTATAGGGTTTGTGGCATTCCACAGTGATCTAAATCTATGAAAGTGCAGCCAGAACCTACTCATGGGCTCAGATTGTCTCAGCCCTGAGCAGCAGGGGAGGAAGTGAGAGGGAGAATGGTCAACACCACTAAGGTAAGTTAGGCTCACTAGTTTGATTCTGCTGCCCAGTGGTTCATCTCCATGTGCCCATCCCATCTTTCCCAGCGTGTGTCCATCTTGCCAGTGTGACTCTCCAAGACTGCGCTTCATCTCTACATCTCCACATATAATGAAGGGGAGGGGATTCTGCACCTAAATATATCAACCAACAGTGAGAGTCAGCAACCTCACTAACTTGCTCCCTGGGAGATGCTTATTCAAAAGACATTAACAGACCTGTTGTCATTCAGTAATCTGATGATGGAGATCAACTGAGTAAATGATGCAAACTAAGATCTCAGTCAGGTGAATACTGTAACACCCCCATCCTTCCTATGGGGGACAGAAGGCGCCCCTGCAGCCAGAATCTATGAAAGTGCAGCCTGAACCTACTAATGGATTCAGAATGTCTCAGCCCTGAGTAGCAGGGGAGGAAGTGAGAGGGAGAATGGTCAACACCACTATGGAAAGTTAGGCTTGCTAGTTTGATTTAGTTAGAAAGATTTAGATCACTGCAGCCCTGGTTGTCTCTGATGTTTCCACACCTCTCCACATATCACACCATGATCTAAATGTGACACGGGGACAACAGACTCATCACCTGCCCTCCACCTGCCCTCCGACCTGATTTCATCTGTGTCGGCCAGGGCATGCGTGTCTCTGAGGACATCACCCTCTAGCCAGCTGACACTCTGGACCCTCACTCCCTCACCCACAGCCTGGGGTCCATTCAGTCACCTCCTTCTGGGACACAACCCATTTCACCCTTCCTGTTTCCTCTGCTGTCATCTTCCTCCAACCTCCCCCAGTGTTGCCTTCTAGGTCTCCTAGGAGGTCGTAAATTCTCTTAGAACTTCTTGCAGAACTAAATCCCTAATAAGCAGCACTGTCAAGAAGAAGCACAGCTAGAATTGAAAGAGTCCCAGCACATGAATGGAAGGTCACAGGATGGCCCACAATGGTCCTGCTGGACTCCCAGGCCCTGGCTGTCCCTATACCCTCAGCAGCTTCAGAGTTTGTGGAGTCCACTGTGCTGTGCCCAGAGAGACTCAGATTTCTATAATCTGTGTGTCCTTCTTTGTGAAGGTTTGTGACCACTCAGTAAATTCCTGTCCACACTCATCACCCAGAGTCAGCCTGCCTCCTATGAGCCCCATGTGGGAGCACATCCCCTCTGCTCTGTGTTCCCTTATCTTGTCATCAGTTCTATGCGGATTCATAAACTGTCCTGGGTCAGAACTGCTCCTCTCCCTCCCACTATAGTCCTGCCCAAGGAAGAACCCAAGTCAGGGAGAGTGCACCAGGACTGCACCTTGCTCCTTCTCTGAAGAGTGCCTCTCACATGGTGGAAGCATGGACATCAGGGAAGCCGGTAAAGGAGAGCATTGGGAACAGTGGGAAAGAATGAGAAAGTGGAACACAATGAGAGGTTTGCCCAGAAAGCAGTAGGGGCTGCTGTGAGATCATGTCTAAGTGTTTCTGCAGGATGGGGGCTTCTAGCTGGCAGCCCCATACTGACAAGACACCAGGTCTGGGCCCTGTTGTTACCTGTGGGGATAAGACAGATGTGTCTGGTCAGGATCTGGTGGGGTCCCCTGAACATGGACATGTATGTAGTCTAAGCAGCTGCTGCCTTCATGCCCTCCCAGGGTGAAACTAGTGTATCTGGAAGTCTTCCTGTCCAAGGGTCTCAGACCAGGGGTGGGTCACATTTGCATGAGCAGCCCCTCCTCCGTGAGGCCCATGGTGAGGGAATAAGACAGGCCAGGGGCAGTCCAGCTCCAGCTCTGTGGCCTAAGAAGGCGCTGTTTTTTCACCGTTGCCTTGATCCCTGTCCTACTCATGCTCCTCTGTCACTGCACAGGTAGGAACAGGACCCAGGGCACCAGCATAGGCCCACAGCCAGAATCAAATCCTTCTAGCTCAGCTTCCTAATCTCACATAACCTATCCCTTCTTTCTACTCTGCTGTATCTGTGTTTGCAGGTTCCCTGTCCCTGCCTATGCTGACTCAGCCATCGTTCCTCTCTGCCTCTCTGGGAATGACTGCCAGACTCACCTGCACCCTGAGCAGGGACATCAATGTGGGAAGATATAACATATATTGGTACCAGCAGATGCCTGGGAACTCTTCCTGCTATCTCCTGTACTACTACTCAGACTCAGATAAGCACCAGGGCTCTGGGGTCCCCAGCCGCTTCTCTGGATCCAAAGATGGCTCTGCCAATGCAGGACTTCTGCTCATCTCTGGGCTGCAGCCTGAGGACGAGGCTGACTACTACTGTGCTATAATTCATGGCAGTGGGAGCAACTATCATTACTCACAGTGTCACAGATAACAAG
>NC_043713.1:69805001-69806268 GCF_006229205.1 Suricata suricatta
CTTGGTGACTGGTCCATGGGATTCAGGAGGAGGGAATCCTCTAATGCTATGGGCTGGAATCCTTGTCAAACCATCGTTCATATATGAAATTGTTGCATTCTAGGAGAGATAAACTTTAAAAAGGGATTCCAAGTGGGGAGACTGGCAATGATTAGGCATATGAGTATTGAGGCCAGGGGTCCTAAAAGAGAAAGAACCCAGCATAGACATGACCTTGTTGGGGCCCAGTAGGCCATAAAACCTCCCGCACAGTGACCATTGATGGCTATGCCTCCGGAGCACAGGTGAACTATTTGGGAAGTTGTAGAACAAGTCGAAAGACTGTGAAACAACATTTGGCCTCCTGGGCCGCACATGTGGCTTCTGTGCATCCTGTCTATGATTTTCTCATTGCTTTGCAAAGAGGCCTATCCTTTTAGGCTTTGAATCAACTTGGGTCAATCAGTAACTCCAGCTTTCCCTTATTTTGTTTTTGTCGCTAGCTCCTTGTCTGTTGTTGGGAGTAAACACAATCCTCTGTCAAAGATTTACTTCTTGAAAAATAAGCCTCTTGCCCATGAATAACTGCTGAAGGGCCTTAAGAAATGTAAATCTCCTCAAAGAGAATTCTTTAGGCTTATCTTGTGCTTAAAAATACACTATTGTTAGGGAATCCCTCCCTTGTAATGACTTATTTGTTCCTGTTATTTACTACTGTCCTGATAAGAATGACCCTTTCCAGAGCATGTCTTTACTTCAAGGACTTTGAACTATGTAATCATTAAATGATGTAACCACCCGTGGCATACAAGACACTGACTATCTTAGTAAAATGTGGCATTACCACCATTCACGCTGTCTGTCTTCTTTCTTATAGATATTGCACTGACATCAACCCCCTACTCAGAGACCCTTATACTGACGTGCCTGGGCTGGTCCCCCGCATGACCAGGTTTACTTTCAGGAAAACCATCCATATGTTGCATGGTCCAAGGGGGAGAACGTCCATTCAATCAAAGTATAGACTTTTTCTTTTATTGTCCTTGATTGACCCAAAAGCAATATTGTTCCTTTAACAGGACACAGATCCCCCCTGGGCCTCAGCTTGGAGATCTAAACTCAGTCGTTTCTGCAAAATGAATACAACTAAAAACTCTAACTGGGATATATAATCATAGTGGATTTACCTATGGTTTCTATACCCTGGAGCATGTGTGTTGGGCTTTATTCCCTCACCTGTGAGTACTCCAAGGACGCCTGTGCTGTCTGAGGCAACAGGATCCTCTCT
>NC_043713.1:69806368-69820599 GCF_006229205.1 Suricata suricatta
GAATGGACAGCACATCCCACTGTTTAGCAGGAAGAACTACTGAAGATGAGACCTCTGCCCAAATGTCTAGGATTTGTCATTGTTGATCTATCAAGTAGGAAGGTGAGGTCACTTTTAGGTAAAGGCTTGAGCAATGGAAACCTGAGTATGGTAGAAGGTACCACAGTGACCACTGGGCCAAATGCAAACAGGCCTATTAGGCATCTCACCTCAAAATGTCTATAAGCTCCAGCTGACCAATATGTTACTTATACCCAGACTCAAGTACCCAGAAAGGAAAGTTCCATATGTTCCCATATCTCCTCAACTTCCCCTTAACTAGAGCCCCCACGGCTGCCTCCTGGGAGACCATATCTGCTTTGCTTGTCCCGCTGGCTGCTCCCATGCAGTGTATTCCCTCAACTTTGATCTCCTTTGCTCTGCTGGATGTATTCTTTTACCACCCTTGCCCCTGGCCTACACTTGATTGGGTCACTCAACCGTCCAAAAGTTTACCCTAAATTAGTCTAAGAAAGCAAACACCTTTGTTGCTCAGGTGGTGAGGGGCCTGTAGTGAAAAGAGTGTCCCAGTCTCACACGTAGTTATAACACAACTGTGTAACAGGCCCACCTACCCATGACACTGGACTGATGCTCCTCAAACAGACGTTTTATTGTTAACAAATCTGAACGTTGAGGTGATAGAAGTTTCTGGAACCTCTCATGACTATCCTCCCCAACAGCAGACCCATCCAGACCAAGAGAGAGACAGAGGCATAGATAGACAGAGGGAGAGGGTTCTCTGGTCTGTTTGGCTCCCCAAAATGTTCACCCCAACAAGTACATCCTCCAGGTTGTAGACACCAGGAAGAATGTACTCACTAGTCAAAAAAACCAAGATATTAAGGTCATAGACAGGATGAAAGAGAAATCGACATCCATTTATTATCATTTTTAAAAATTTATTCTGGTAGGCCTTGGCTTCGTGCAGCCACACCAATACCTGGGAGGGATGTGTCACGGGGTTGGGACTGTGCTGTGCTTCACAATGTACCTTGTTTCATGGAAATTTTGCTCAGGTTGGCACATGATCTGGCATCAATCTCACTTATTCCATGACCAATTTATACTAACACATGTGTCTTCTTGTGCTGCCAAGTGCTTTAAACACTTTTAAGAGCTCAAGCTTTGGGGATGTGGGTGGTTCAGGTCATGATTTCAGCTCAGGCCATGATCTCACGGTTTATGGTTTCAACCCCACATTGGACTCTGTGCTGACAGCTCAGAGCCTGGAGTGTGCCTCAGATCTGTGTCTCCCTCTCTCTCTCTGCCCCTTCCCTACTCGTGCTCTTTCTCATAATAAATAAGTAAACACAGACAGTGTAAAAGAGGGGAATGGACAGAAGCCTGAGACAAAAAAAGGGTGATAGATTGCGCATCCAAGAAGGTGTGAGATTTCTGCACCAGAGACTAGAGAGCAACATGAAGCCATTTTAGCCTTTAGCACACCCACACTTATCCATCCCAGTGAGCAAAGCAGCATCACTGAATGGAGAATGGAGCCATTACCCAGTGCTCTATCCACCTGAGACTTCCAGCCATATCCCCAGAAGAACAACACAAACCTCTTACATTTGCTGAATCCAGGGAACGTATTGGGCTACAAAGTTTCAGTTCCAGGAGAACCTGGATCCAGCTTCGTTTACATGTCATTTTGTTCTTTCTTTTATTCCTTTGGTTTGCTTCAGTTTTTGTGTGTTACTTTTAATTTATATCCCTTTTCTTGGACCAAAAGAGCAACGTTTTTTTATTCCATTTTATTTTCTTTATTTTGTTTAATTTTGATTTTTCATTTTATTTTCTTAATGTTTTTATAGTTTATTTATTTCCAAGAAAGAGAGAAACAGAGCACGAGTGGGGGAGGGGCAGAGAGAGAGAGGGAGACACAGAATCTAAAACAGGCTCTAGGCTCTGAGTTGTCAGCACTGAGCCAGATGCGGGGCTCAAACCCACGAACAATGAGATCATGATCTGGCTGAAGTCAGACGTTTAACCAAATGAGCCACCCAGGTGCCCCTGATTTTAATTTTTAAAATAATATTGTTACTTTTTCAACTTTTTTCTTTTCTATTTTTCTCTTTTCCATGAAGCGTCTCTCAATAAGTAGACTAGAACACACCCAGTATCTAACTTCCTTTGATTTTTTTTGTTTTTAATTATTTTAATTGTTATTTTAAATTTTATTTTATTATTATTTTTTCCTCAAGTGACAAAACTGAGAAATTCACTCCCAAAGAAAGAACAGGGAGGAAGGATGGGCAGAGATTTAATAAACACAGATATAAGTAAGATGTCTAAATTAGAATTAAAACTATGATTGTAGGAATACTAGCTGAGGTTGGAAAAAACATAGGAGACACCAGAGAATCCCTTCATAGAGATAAAAGAACTAAATTCTAGTCAGGACAAAATTATTAATGCTATAACTGAGATGCAATCTTGAATGGATGCCAACATAGAGGATGGATGAAATAGAGAACAACCAGTGTTGCAGAAGATAAAATTATAGAACATAATGATTCTGAAATAAAAGAGGGAAACAAAGGCAAAAGATCATTTTACAGGTTTAGAGAACTCAGCGACGTATTAAGAAAATAACATTCATATCAGAGGAGTCCCAGAAGATGAAGAGAGAGAAGAAGCAGCAGAAAGTTTATGTGAACAAAATATAGTTGAAAACTTCCCTAATCCAGGGAAGGTCACAGACCTCAAAATCCAAAAAGATGGAGAGCACAATTTAGATTCAACAAAAATAGCCATTACCAAGGCATATCATAGTCAAATTCACAAAATACACAGAAAAAGAAAGTCATGAAAGCAGCAAGGGGGAAAGAGTCCTTAACCTAAAAGGGAAGACAGATCAAGTTTGCCACAGAACTGTCCACGGAAATTTGGCAGGCCAGAAAGGAGTAGCAGGATATATTAGAGGGGCTGAATGGGAAAAATATGTAGCCACAAATCCTTTTTCCAGTAGGCTGTCATTCAGAAAATAAGGAGAGATGAAGAGTCAACCAGGGAAATGAAAGCTAAAGGGGTTTGTGTCCATTAAACCAGCCCTGCTAAAATTTTTAATGTGTAGACTCTGGGTAGAGGAAGAAGAAGGAGGAGGAGAAAGAGAAAGAAGAAGAAGTAGAAGGAGAAGAAGGAGAAAGGGAAGAAGTCCCAAAGAACAAAGATTAGAAAGGACCAGAGAACATCACCAGAAACACCAACTCTACAGGCAACATGACACGAAATTCATATCATTCAATAATCAGTGTAAATGCACTAATTGCTTCAATCAAGACATAGGGTATTATAATGAATCAAAAAGAAAAGAAGATGCATATATATGCTGCCTTGAAGAGATTAATTTTATACTTAACAGGACTGGCAAATTGAAAATGAGGAGAAGGATGGGGGTCTGGTTGGCTCAATGGGTTGAATGTCCCACTTTGGCTCAGGTCATGATCTCATGGTTCATGAGTCTAAGACCCATGTCCAGCTTTGTGCTGAGAGTGAGCAGGCTGCTCTGGATTCTCTGTCTCCCTCTCTCTCTGTCCTTAACCTCTCTCTCTCTCTCTCTCTCTCTCTCTCTCTCTCTCAAAAGTAAACAGCCATTAAAAAATTAAAGAAGAAGAACGTGACCAGATAAGAACTGCATATCGTGCTAATGGATGTCAAAAGAGAGCCAGAATAGCCATGCTTATAGCAGACAAACTATATTTTTGAACAAAGAATGTAAAAAGAGATGAGGAACGACATTATATTATAATTAAGGAGTCTGTCCATCAAGAAAATCTAACAGTGTCAATATTTATATATTTGGGCACTCCCAAATATATATATCAGCTAATAAGAAACATGATGAAGTTCATTGATAAGAATACAATAGTGGGGGACTTTAACACCCCACTTACAGCAATGGACAGATTATCTAAGCAGAAAATCAATAAGGAAAAATGGACTTGAATGGATGATACTCTGGACCAGATAAATGTAACAGATATATTTAGAATATTTCATCCTAATGCAACGGAATACATATTCTTCTCAAATGTACATGGAACATTCTTCAGAATAGATCACATACTCGGTCAGCCCTCAACAAGTACCAAAATGTCGGGATCATACCATGTGCAGTTTAAGTACACAATGCTATGAAACTTGAAGTCGACCACGCGAAAAAAATTGGAAAGACCACACATACTTGGAGGTCAAAAATCAATCAATGTAATAATATCCTGCATTAAAAGACTAAACACAAAAAATTCGTTATTTTCAATCAATAAGAAAAACCATTTAACCCAATTCAAAATCTATTCATGATAATAAAAGACAGTGAATGAATGAATGAATGAATGATTAATGAAAATGACAAATCAGCAAACAAAAAATAGAGGATCACATCCTCAGCTTGATAGAGAAGCAATAAAACACCTGCAGCTAATATACATGGAGAGGAAGTGCTGAAAGATTTCCCCCCAGGGTGCGGACTAAGGCAATCATGTCCAATCTCTATAGTGCTGTTCAACCTAGGATTCAATGTGCCTGAGAGAACCATAAAGCAAGAAAAAAATGAAAAACATACAGACAACAAGACATAAGCATTCCTCTTTTCAGATGAGAGAGTCTTCTCCAGGAAAATGATAAAAGAAGATAAAAACATGTATATAAATATATAAATTAAAGGAATAATAAACAATTTCAGGAAGGTCATACAATACATGGTCAATACATAAAGATCATTTACATGTGTATACACAGCAATAAACATGTAAATCTTGATTGTATCACCACAAAAAACCACTCAATAATGAAATATTTTGATGCATATTTAACAAAACATGTATAAGCCATGGATGCTGAAGACTGGATAATGCTGGTAAATCACATTGAAACTAAGACAATGGAAAGACAAGACCCGGTGAAGCAATGGAAGTCTTGTCGTGAAGATATTATTCTTTCTGGCACGCCTGGGTGACTCAGTCGGTTAAGCATCCTGGTCTTGATTATGGCTCAGGCCATGACCTCGCAGTTCATGAGTTTGAGCTCCACATCAGGTTTTGTGCTGGCAGTGTGGAGCCTGCTTGGAATTCTCTCTCTCTGCCCCTCCCCGGCTCTCACTCTCTCAAAATCAATAAATACACTTTTTAAAAAATATGCGATTCTTTCCAAATTGTATAAAAATATAACCCACTGTATCATCACAACACAGATTGGTATGGATGGAATTGTAGACACATTGGTCAATATAATGAAACAGAAACCCCAGAAACAGACCTACAAAAATATGGAAGACTATTTTTGATAAACTTCCAGAAGCCTTTCAAAGGAAGAAGGATGGCTTGAGGACAAATGGTCATAGAACAATTGAATATCCATAGGCAGGAATGAATCTCAACTAAAATCCTTATCTTATGAAAAAAAATTTAAAAATAGGTCACAGGCATAACTGTACATAAAGCTATAAAGTTTTAGAAAATGTAGAGGAAAAAATATTTAGGATTTAGGACTTGAATAAACATATTTAGATGAATCACCATCAGCACATTCCCTTAAAAAAAAACCAGATAAATTTGATGTCTTCAAAGATAAATTCATGGTTTCACCTTTACTTAGTAAGTTAGTAACACAATGAAATGAGCTGAAACATAGCAGATTAAAATAAAACTGAATTTATGGGAGTGTATTTGGAATCTATTGCTTCAATGCACTTGTGTATAAACACTTAAAATGTAGGTAGATTCTAAACTGCATACCAAGGGATGGATATGATGTTTGCAGTACCTCCTCTGGGGTGCCGCAACTTAACCTGGAATTGTGGCAAATACCCTCATCTCCCATAAACCAGGACTCCTTCTGAGAGAGAAAAACACTATGATAATCACGAGGAGTGCCATGGGATCAGACTATCTATGAATCAGGTCACTGATGTGTGAAGACAGTGACCCTGTGAGCTGCAGAAATCAGCAGGAAGCTTAGGGATTTGGGCCATGGCCAGGTGAATCCGTCACGACCAGCAGGGTGCACTGTGGGACTGTATTGTGGTCCTAGCACAGCTGCTTAATGAGGATCATTCACTCCAGGGTTTTTGGGCCTAGGGGCTTGGCCGTGTGCTCATTGATGGGGACTCAGCAGCTGTGTCCTTTTCTGGCCTGGCAGAGTCCCTTAAGCAGGGACTTTTGTGCTATCTCAGTGAGGCTTTCCTGCCAGAGCTCTCTCCAGGCAGGGTAAAGCCAACCCCCATCCTCAACAGTGTGTGATGTGAGCTGAGACCATCCCCAGGGCTGAGGGATGGGCTGGGCAGTCACCCGAGGGAACACAATTGCATGGAAAGCCCTTCCTTCTTTCAAAAGAGGGGGGAGGAGAAAAAGAAGGCATGGGAAAGCCCAGCCTATTGTGGAGGCTGTGGCACCAGAGCCTGAAATCTTGTCCTCCTTCTTCTCCTTCACTGTACAGGTAAGAACAGGTGGAGATGGACAAAGAATAGCCTTCCGTTCTGCATTAGTCCCTTTTGTTCAGACCCCAGGTACTTCTAGCTGAAACCAGGCATCCCTCCCTGGCACAACCTGTCCTGTCACATAGACTGAAATAAGCAACAAGGCTCCAGGGTCCCCACTTCTCTGGATCCAAGATGCTCTGTCAATGCAGGGCCTCTGCTCATCTCTAGGCTGCAGGCTGACAATTACTGTTTGAAGGGACACAATAGTTCTTCTCAAAGTGACACAGGTAGATGGAGTCTTGGGATAAAACCTTGACCCTGCTTACAGGCTTGTTCTATGACGTTTTAACTGGTAAAATACTTTGCATATACACGAACTATACCTGCAGGTACAACCTAGTTAATAATGGATTTACTCTCAGTTTTCCATTCAGTGCTTCTGTGACATCAGGAAAAACAAAACAATAATAAAACAAGGTAATTCAGTTTTGTGATGACATCTATGTAGCCTGAATGGCCACATGTCATAAAACCAGAGTCTGCGCAGTTGCTTATCTCTTGAAATAAGGAAAATGAATGTTTCTTTGATTTCATTTTCCTCAGAGGCCACAGAACAGGCTCTGCCTTCCAGTGGTCAGCGCAGAAACCCTTCCTTTTCTCCCAGGCTCTGAGGCTCAGAGGAGACTGAAACTCATTGGATCCAAGAATGAAACAAGGATGTGAGATGCTCAGTGAGGACACAGGCCTGAGAACATAGGCCTGATGAGGCACAGAGCTGGCTCAGAACCCTCATCAGGCAACTGTGCCTTCAATGGTGCAGTCAGGGATGAGGGGGTTAGGCAAAGGGGAAATTTGGGTCCTATGGCCAGGAACCCCCACTATGGGCCGTAAGTGGGCGAGGCAAGCTGTATAGTTGTTAGGAAAATGCTCAGGCGATTCCAGGGAAGTGGTTCAAGTAGGCCCATGGATGGATCTCCGCCACAGATGACACCAGACTCACGGACACTCCCAGGAATAGGTTTCCTGAACCCACATGTATTGACTCTGTCTAACTATCCACTGAGACAAATTAGGTCTTTTCTTCAATCAGGGTGTAGGGGATGTGGAACATACAGAGCAGGAACTCCCCCATTTGTGCATGCGTCTCTTCTCCAATGAAGGTCTTGATGATCCCAGATCACAGGATCTGCACAGGAGCAACAGCAACCCTGAGATAATCATGGCAATGGTGCAACGGCTCCCAGGAGGAGCCTGTACACTGTGATCCAGGACAGCCATGAGGGGCCATCCAGGAGGTCAAGCTGGATTCTCGTGTGTAAGTGTGCTGATGAAACTTCTTTTTAAAAAAATTAATATTTATTTATTTTTGAGAGAAATAGAGACAGTGCTAATGGGGTATGATATAGAGAGAGACACACACACAGAATTTGAAGCAATCTCCTGGCTCTGAACTGTCAGCCCAGAGTCTGTCTCAGGTCCAAACTCACAAGCTGCAAGATTATGACCTGAGCTGAAGTCTGCTTAGCTGACTGAGTCACCAAGTTGCCCCTATTGTTGAGACTTCTTACCTGCCTCCAGGTCTCTAGCCTGAAAGGTGGCTGGTTCATTTGCTGGAACAAATGTAACAGAGCTTTCACTACACTGGGACGTGACAAAAATACCCTTCACCCCTATCCTGGTCTATTCATCCCTCCCCTTCTCTGTGAAGGGACCAACAAAACTTCAGATCATGGCTTTGAACTTTACATATTCTACTAAAACCAGAGGTTTCATTATCTGGACTTGTGTCAATGTATAAAATCAATGAAAATATCTATTTTTGGAGTATTGGTCTCCCAGTGCAAAAATAGTCTGTTTGTTTGCAAAAGCAATGTAGCCTCCAGAGTTGCTTGGTAGAATGACAGGAAGAGCAGTTGTGCAGGATGTGTGACCTGAGAGAATCAGGTAGCCCTCTGCCTAGCCCCCTGCATGTCTCCTGGTATATCCGGGCTTTATTTATAATCCCCTGAGGTCAGAAATCTTAGAGATACTCAGTTTCCCCCTTTCTCTTGAGGTTAGGGTTTTTCTCAACTCCTGATTTCCCGGGTGCTGGGCGGGGCCTCTCCAGTGAGCAGATCTGAAGAGACTTCTTGCCAAGGAAGACATACAAATGACTCTTACAGATGTGAAAATTGTCCTACGTAGTATGTCACCGGGGGATTACAAATTGAAACAGTGAGGTGCACTAGAATCCCATTAGCATGGCTGAAATTCAATACAGTGACAGCATCATATGCTGGTCAAAATGTGGGGCAGGAAGAACTCTCATGGACTGCTGGTTGGAATGCCAAAACCTCCAGCAACTTTGGAAGGAGCCTTGGCAGTTTCTTACAAACCCAAACATATATTTATATGATACAATAAAAAAGTCATGCTTCTAGTTATTTCTGTCAATGAGTTATTTTGTACACATAAGAATATGTACACAATGTTTATTGCTCCTTTATTTATTATTCCCCAAATTCAGAACAAAAAAAAAACCAAATATGTCCCTTAAAAGCTGAATGGGTAAACAATCTCTGGCAGGTCCATATACTGAATGCGATTAGTGAAAACTAGAGTTAACAGGCCATATGAAGATATGGAGGAACTTTCACACACATTTCTAAGTGAAAGAAGTCTATTTGAAGAGGCTGAAAGAGTGAGCAGTGGGTATGGGGGGCAAGAGCTCTGGGCACCAGCTTCAGCCCTGGGTCACTATGTCTCCAGGATCCACCAGAGGGCGTCGGGTTTCCCTGTTCCTCAGCTGAGAGCAGTTGTCTCCCTGCCTCTTCAGGGTACTCAGGTGTCCAAACTGGGTGAGCACTCCCCACTTTTACATTCTCTTTTGCTCAGCTGCAGCCTTGGCTTCTGTCTAAGGAGGGGTTTGCACGACCTTCAGAACAGGGCAGAATTGAATGGAAACTTCTTACCCTGAGGATCAGGGAGACACATAAGAACAGTTGGTGTATTCAGGCCTGGTTGTGGGGTTCAGGATGTAGAGTATGGGGCATGGCCTGAGTTCCCCTACTCCCTTCACAGATTTTCCAAATACCCCTGGGGGATGGGCAAAACAACCCTGGTGGTATTTCCACTGAATCAAATAGCTTATCCTCGACTATTAGGAGTCTTTGCTTTAAATCCTGCTTATGCTATTCACTGGATTGAGGCAAGATGTGACAAGATGGAGAGATATATGTCATTCGACAAGACCTGGAGTTCTGATTCAGTAAATGGTCAACAAGTCGGCTCTCATGTGGGTCCTTACAATCTGAATCAAATCCCCTCCTAGGAAAAGGCTTTTGAGACACTTGTTTATTAAATCCAGAATCAGATTCATAGAGAACCATCCCTCAAGAAAAGACACGAAATGGACAGGGGGTCATTGCCTTATTTTGGGTAACACACACTCACACACACACACACACACACACACACACACAGCTCACACTACTAAGGGTGTAGTGCCCTGGATTGTGCATATTCTGGGCTTCTCTGTCCCCCTCTCCCTCCTAGAAGTGAGGGTCAACCTGTGCTCACCCAGCCTTCCTCAGGGTCACAATCTCCAGGAGGCAGAATCTCCATTAGCAGAAAATACCAATGACATTGAGTGTAACTGGCTTCCTGTCCGCAGGGCAGAAAGGATGTACACCCAACACCTGGTCTCAGGTATGAGGCTGATGATCGAGTTCCAGTTCAAGTCTCTATCCCTGTGGGCAGCTCAACCCCACACATCTCTGGGCTCCGCTCAACTTCTGAGGCTAATCAGTACATTGTTTCTGGGATAGGAGGCTCAGTGCTGCTCCTAGGGAGCTCAAGGCCTATGGGGACCTGTGATGCATCCTCCCTGTGTTCTCAGGCCTGGGCAGTCACTCCCTGAGTGACACATCCAGCCATGGTGCACCTCTCCTAAGACTTCTCTCCCAACTCAGGGCCACAGACAGGGTCTGTGACCTCAGGGACACAGTCCCCTTTACCTCCACCTCTCCTGCTCACAGATGTGGGAACTTTGACAGTATCTTCTGGGTCCAGGTGAACTTGGGTAATAGAAATTCATTTCTCTAGTCATAGGTGGCTGAGTGAGTACCTGCTCTATCCTAAATAGGATGGACACATGATGCAGGGACTATGGCTGTGCCCAACCCAGAGATGAGTCTGATACCAAATCACTCCATTCTGGAAACTCTGCCTTTGGTAATTCCCTCACCGAGATGGCTTTGAGGTTAATAGGAGCAGACCCCTCATGGGGTTTCATGTGCACCACATCAAGCTTTCCTAGCTGCAGCATTAGACCATGATACAATGTCAGCAAAGAAAATAAGACACATGATTTAGGAAAATCATTTATAGACCTCGATTGCAATAAAAGCAGAAGTAATTCCTTTTTCTTCATTTTACATTGATGTTTTAACCATAATTTCCAACCATATTCTCCCTGCACCAGGCACAGATCTATGAATAATACACTAGTGATTATTCCTACATCTTCACAATGACATTATCATTGAGTGTTAATCAGCAGTATCCATAAGAGTTTCATAGAAAAGAACATTCATCCATTTTAAGTGCACAGTTGCCCAAGTGGTGACCAATTCATAATCTCTGTCATTGGATTCTTGTCAGAGCATCTGCAGCTGTCACTCTTTGCCTACTGGATTGTCCTGCACTTTTGCCCTTTGGGCTCTGAGGTCAATGCCACACACGGGGCTCCTGTAGACTGTGAATGTGTGCTGGGGAGGACAAATCATAGGAAGGAATCACTGCCCACAGCGTGTTGAAAGCTTGTTTGAAGCAGGTGAAATCAGTGGCAGATGACAAAGATTTTCAGTGTGTGACCCCTCTAAGAATGCACATGAGGGCTGCTCCCCACAACCTCGATACAAGTACTCCCCATCTCTTCAGTGCTTCAGGAGAATCAGAGATGGGGAGCTGTAGGAACAAGCAGGGAATCATATAAGAGAAAGACCCATCATCCTGCAAAGAAGGGCCATATCTACAATGTGAAATGTCACTACTCTGGACTTCACGCTCATGTAAGAGGAGTTTGTGTAGAGACACCACTGCATCCTGGCTTATGAACAGCCAAGGGAGCCATAGACAGATTTCCATAAGAAATATGAATGAAGCATTAAATCTGTGCCATAGTGATGGGAGGCCATGTGAAGAGACATATGTCCTATTCTTTTTTTTCAGTTTTGTTTTATTTTAGAGAGCGAGAGAGACAGAGAGCGAGAGACAGACCATGAGCAGGGTAGCGGAAGAGAGAGAGAGGAAGATGCAGTATCTGAAGCAGGTTCCTGACAGCTCAGAGCCTGACTTGGGGCTCAAACCCATGAAACGTGAGATGATGACCTGAGCTGAAGTTAGTTACTTAACCCACTGAGCTACCCAGGAGCCCCACGCATGTCTTGTTCTTAAAGTAGGGAGAGAGTGGACAGAGCTCTTGTGGCACGATATGTGTCTAATGGGCACTGGTAACCATGTCACAAATGGTGTGGCCATTTCTGGACACCAGCAGGGTTCGTAGGCTTACTTCTGAGTGGTCAGGGATGATCAGAGCTGGGACCTGCCTGCTGACACTGCCTATGTCCTCTGTTCAGGGCCCACAGCTGTGACCCCTAGCCACCTGGCCTGAAACAGCCCCTCCCATGCCCGTCCCCTGATATCTTCATGCAGAGAGAACTGACCCAGACCCAGTGAGGCAGCAGAGAGCTGAGATCTCATTTGCATGGATGGGCCCTCCCTCTCTCAGGGAATGAAGAAGGGACAGGAGCAATGAAGGGAGATCTGTGGAACCACAGAAGACAGGATCAGTGATGGTTTCCACCATGGGCTGGTCACCTCTCCTCCTCACTCTCATTGCTCACTGCACAGGTGACTAGATGTGGGGACTGGGGAAGGGGCTCGGGGAGGGCTCATGTGGACTTGCTTCCCCCTTTTGTCTCAAGTCCCCGCATTCATTTGTGTTTCTCTCCCCTTTCAGGGTCCTGGGCCCAGTCTGTACTGACTCAGCTACCCTCAGTGTCCGGGGCCCTGGGCCAGAGGGTCACCATCTCCTGCACTGGAAGCAGCACCAACATCGGGGATGGTTATTCAGTGGGCTGGTACCAACAGCTACCAGGAAAGGCCCCCAAAACCATCATCTATGGTACTAGTAGTCGACCCTCAGGGGTCCCCGATCGATTCTCTGGCTCCAGATCTGGGAGTGTGGGCTCCCTGACCATTGCTGGGCTGCAGGCTGAGGATGAGGCTGATTATTTCTGCTCATCATATGACAAGACTCTCAAGGGTGCACAGTGCTCCAGGCCTGTGGGGAAGTGAGACAAAAACCTACTTGTTCATCTAGAAAGTGAGTGAACACCCCAGCAGCTGTTTACTAAGGCTCACCCAATTATGCTTCTTCTTTTGCTGATGTCTTGGGCCCATGTCCATCAACCAGGGTGCCACCAGGATATGGTTGCTCCTTGTCTCCTTTCTGTCCTCAGAGTCACTTAGGGCAACCATTGATACACAAAGAGTCTCCAAAGAAGTAGAAAATTTTGTCCTCATGAGCTGAACAGTTGACTTCTAGGCTGGCAGATATTCACTTGTCATCTTCTGATTTTTCAATAATGGAAACATCCTCAGGCCTGTAACTCTCATGGGGCCTCAGCCCTGACCCTGCTGTGGTTAATGGTCCTGTCAGGTTTCTGTGCATCAAATCTCATACCAGCATAGCTTTAATCAGGTGACTAACTCTGTTTTGTTTTGTTGTTGGTCTTTTTTTTTTTTGAATATTGTATGGAATACATAACACAATGCTGAACTAAAAATTATAGAATAAAAAAAACATTTTAGAGAAAAACCAGCATGGGAACATTTATAGAAATTCAATTCATTACAACCACATCTGAGAGCAAACAAAAATCTGCACACCGATTTTTATACTAGCTTTTAAAAAAGTTTTTAAAATGTTTTTTATTTATTATATTTTTTAAAATAGTTTATTGTCAAGTTGGATTCCATATAACACCCAGTGCTCTTCCCCACAAGTGCACTCCTCCAACACCACCACTTCTTTCCCCCCTCTCCCTTTCCCTTCAACCCTCAGTTCATTTTCAGTATTCAGTAATCTCTCAAATTTTGCATCCCTCTATCTCCCAATCTCTCCTTCCCCCTTCCCCTCCCCCTGGTCCTCCATTAGGTTTCTCCTGGTCTCCTGTTAGACCAATGAGTGCAAACATATGTTATCTGTCCTTCTCCGCCTGACTTACTTCGCTTAGCATGACACCCTCTAGGTCCATCCACTTTCCTACAAATGGCCATTTGTCATTCTTTCTCATTGCCATGCAATAATCCATTGTATATATATAACACATCATCTTGATACATTCATCAGTTGAGGGACATTTAGGCTCTTTCCATGATTTGGCTATTGTTGACAGTGCTGCTATGAACATAGGGGTGCATGTGCCCCTATGCATCAACACTTCTGTATCCCTGGGGTAAATCCCTAGCAGTGCTATTGCTAGTTCATAAGGGAGTTCTATTGATGGTTTTTTTTGTGGAACCTCCACACTGTTTTCAAAAGCGGCTGCACCAGTTTATACTCCCACCAACAGTGTAGGAGGGTGCCCATCTCTCCACACCCTCACCAGCATCTATAGTCTCTTGATTTGTTCATTTTAGCCACTTTAACTGGCGTGAGGTATTATCTCAGTGTGGTTTTGATTTGTGTTTCCTTGATGATGAGTGATGTTGAGCATCGTTT
>NC_043713.1:69820699-69843244 GCF_006229205.1 Suricata suricatta
GCAACTATCTTTTCCCATTCTGTCAGTTGCCTATTAGTTTTCTTTATTGTTTCCTTTGCAGTGCAGAAGATTTTGATCTTGATGAAGTCCCAAGAGTTCAGTTTTGCTTTCATTTCCCTTGCCTTTGGGGATATGTCAAGTAGGAAATTGCTGCAGTTGAGGTCAAGGAGTTTGTTTCCTACTTTCTCCTCGAGGGTTTTGATGGTTTCCTATGGGAAGCTGCAAAGATTCAGCTGCTAGGCAGTTTACTGGCAGGAAATGTTACTCCCTGAGGGGAGCTACCTGAATTACAAAAATAGGCAGGGAAGTGCCACTCCCTGACAGGAGAACAAAGATCAACCGCCTACAGGCAGGGTGGTGTGGGCCATCAGGTGCAGTGCTAAAACCTTTAGTTTGGTTCCTCCTTTACCTAGCCTTAACCAATTGACTCTGTATCCTAGCACCAACCTAGGTCAGCTGCTTCACTTCCGGCCCTGTACCTTATTTAAAGTGTGGATTTTTTCTTAATAAAGGGGGCTTCATCAGAAACCTTGTCTTGCCTCCACTCTCTGTGCTCCCTGCCCCCCAATTCTCTCTCCCTCCCTCAGGAACCTGCGACCATCAACTGCCCCACTGGTCGGGGTGGAGCAGACAGTTTCCTGTCTCACATTCAGGTCCTTCAGCCATTTTGAGTGATTTTTGTGTATGGTGTAAGAAAGTGGTCTAGTTTCATTCTTTTGCATGTTGTTGTCGTCCAGTTCTCCCAGCACCACCTTGCCGTGTCCAGCCCCGGCCAGCAGGGTGGAAAATTCTTGCGGGTTCTTGATCCTGAGGGAGGAAGAGAAAGGGCAGGAGGGAGACACAGAGAGTGGAGACTGCACACGGTATCTGATCAAGCCTCTTCTTCTTTATTCAGAAAATAATACTCTTATATAGGGCTTGGGGCAGGGAACTGACCCAGATTGGTTGCCAGGTAACAGAGTCAAATGAATATTAGAGAAAGGGGAAAACCGAAACTGAAAACTCCGGACACAGCATCAAAGAAGGGCCCAGATTAGTGCTGCATAAACCAAAATGCGGTTTTGATCTTTTGTTCACCTTGGCTTTTTTCGTCTGGCTCCGTAGGACAGTCTCCGAAATCCTGGAACAGGAAATGCACACTCCTAGCCTCCAGATGTAAATCTTGTTTTTTGGTTGCTCCCTGGAGAGCGATATATCCTTGCCTGAGGCAGCCAAAACTCGGCAGCTCCCAACACCACCTGCTAAAGAGGCAGTCTTCTTTCCATCAGATACTCTTTCCTGCTTTGTCATAAATTAATTGGCCATACATTTGTGGGCCCAGTTCTGGATTCTCTATTCTATTCCATTGGTCTATGTGTCTGTTTTTGTGCCAATACCATACTGTCTTGATGATGACAGCTTTGTAGTAGAGGCTAAAGTCTAGGATTATGATGCCTCCCGGTATGGTTTTCTTCTTCAATATTTGGCTATTCAGGGACTTTTGTGGTTCCATACGAATTTGAGGATAGTTTGTTCTAGCTTTGTGAAGAATGTTGATGCAATTTTGATGGGGATTGCATTGAATGTGTAGATTGCTTTGGATAGTAATGACATTTTCACAATGTTTATTTTTCTGAACCATGAACAGGGAATGTTTTTCCATTTCTTGGTGTCCTCTTCAATCTCTTTCATAAGTTTTCTATAGTTTTCATCATATAAGTCTTTTACATCCTTGGTTAGGTTTGCTCCTAAGTATTTTATGGTTTTTTGTGCAATTATGAATGGGATCCGTTTCTTGATTTCTCTTTCTGCTACGTCATTATTGGTGTATAGGAATGCAGCTGATTTCTGTACATTGATTTTGTACCCTGCAACTTTACTGAATTCATGGATCAGTTCTAGAAGGCTTCTGGTGGAGTCTGCCGGGTTTTCCATGTAGAGTATCATGTCATCTGGGAAAAGGGAAAGTTTGACTTCTTCTTTGCCGATTCTGATGCCTTTTATTTCCTTTTGTTGTCTGATTGCTGATGCTAGGACTTCCAGCACTATGTTGAACAACAGTGGTGAAAGTGGACACTCCTCTTGTGTTCCTGATCTCAGGGGGAAAGCTCTCAGTTTTTCCTCATTGAGGATGATATTAGCTGTGGGCTTTTCATAAACTGCATTTATAATGTTTAATTAGGTTCCTTCTATTCTGACTTTCTCAAGGGTTTTTATTAAGAAAGGGTGCTGTATTTTGTCAAATGGTTTTTCTGCATCTATCGACAGTATCAATGGACTTTATCCTTTCTTTTGTAATGTGATGTATCACACTGATGGATTTGCGAATATTGAACCAGCCCTATAACCCAGGAATGAATCCCACTTGATCATGATGGATAATTCTTTTTATATACTGTTAAATTCGATTTGCTAGTATTTTGTTGAGTATTTCTGTATCTGTATTCATTTAGGATTTTGGTCTGTAGTTCTCTTTTTTAGCTGGGTCTCTGTCTGGTTTTGGTATCAAGGTGATGCTGGCTTTCTTGAATGAGTTTGGAAGTTTTCCTTTTATGTCTATTTTTTGGAATAGTTTGAGAAGAATGGGTATGAGCTCTGCTTTAAATGTCTGATAGATTCCCCTGGGAAGCCATCTGGCCCTGGGCTCTTATTCGTTGGGAGATTTTTGATAACAGATTTGATTTCTTCACTGGTCATCGGTCTATTTGTGCTTTCTATCTCTTCCTGTTTGAATTTTGGCAGTGCATGTGCCTTTAGGAATTTGTCCATTTCTTCTGTGTTGTCCAGTTTTTTGGCATATAATTTTTTATAGTAATCTCTGATGATTGTTTATATTTATAAGGGATTGGTTTTAATAGATCCTTTTTCATTCATGATTTTGTCTATCTGGGTGCTCTCTCTTTTCTTTCTGAGGAGCCTGGCTAGAGGTCTTTCAATTTTGTTTATTTTTTCAAAGAACCAACTCTTGGTTTCATTAATCTGCTCCACTGTGTTTTTGGATTCTATATTGTTTATTTCTGCCCTGATCTTTATTATTTCTTTACTTCTGCTGGGTTTGGGTGCTCTTGTTACTCCCCTTCTTATTCCAGTAGGTGAAATGTTAGATTTTGAATTTTCGCTTTTTCTGGTTTGTTGAAATTAGTTTGGATTGCAATATCCTTTCCTCTTAGGACTGCCTTTGCTGCATCCCAGAGATTTTGGATTGTTGTATTTTCCTTTTCATTTGTTTCCATATATTTTTTAAATTTCCTCTCTAATTGCCTGATTAACCCAATCATTCTTTAGTAGGGTGGTTTTTAACCTCCACATTTTTGGAGGTTTTCCAGACTTTTTCCTGTGGTTAATTTCAAGTTTCATAGCATTGTGATCTGAAAGTGTGCATGGTATGATCTCTATTTGCTTATACTTATGGGGGGCTGCTTTATGCCCCAGTATGTGGTCTATCTTGGAGAATGTGCCATGTGCACTCAAAAAGAAGGTGAATTTCCTAACTTCAGGATGCAGAGTTCTAAATATATCTATCAATTCCATCTGTTCCAACGTGTTGTTCAGGTCCATTGATTCTTTAGTGATTTTCTGTCTGGTTGATCTATCCATTGCTGTCAGTGGAGAATTAAAGTCGCCTGCAATTAGTATATTCTTATCAATAAGATTGTTTCTATCTGTGATTAATTGTTTTATGTATTTGGGCACTCCCGAACTTGGTGCATAGATATTTATAATTGTTAGTTCTTCCTGATGGAGAGACCCTGTAATCATTATATAATGCCTTTCTTCATCTTTGTTACTTTAAAGTCCAGTTTGTCTGATATAAGTATGGTTACTCTGGCTTTCCTTTGGCTTCTTGTCGCATGATAGGTATTTTTCCATCCCTTTATTTTCAACCTGAAGGTATCTTCGGGTCAACAATGAGTCTCTTGTAGACAGTAAAGAGATGTATTTTGGTTTTTCTTAATCCATTCTGCTACCCTGTGTCGTTTGACTGGAGCATTCAGTCCATTTACATTCAGTGTTATTATTTAAAAATGTGGGTTTAGAGTCATTGTGTTTTCCCTAGAATTCATGTTTATAGTGGTGTCTCTGGCACCTTGTATTCTTTGCAACATTTCCCTCATAAATTCCCTCTTAGGATTTCTTGTAGGGCTCGTTTGGTGGTCATGAATTCTCTCCGTTTTTGTTTATTTGGGAACACTTTTATCTTTCCTATTTTGAATGACAGGCTTGCTGGATAAAGGATTCTTGGCTGCATGTTTTTTTTTCTTTCATCACATTGAAGATTTCCTGCCATTCCTTCCTGTCCTGCCAAGTTTCATTAGATAGGTCTGTAACCACTGTGATAGGTTTCCCTTTGTATGTGAGGGCCTTTTGATTGCTAGCGGCTTTCAGAATTCTTTATCTTTATATTTTGCCAGTTTCACTATGATATGTCGTGCTGAAGGACGATTCATAGTCGTATTAAGTGGGTTCTTTGTGCCTCTTGAATTTGAAGGTCTATTTCTTTACACAGATTGGGAAATTCTCGGTTACAATTTGGTCTAGTATCCCTTCAGGACCTTTCTCTCTGTCTTCCTCTTCAGGAAATCCTTGATACAGACGTTGTTCCGTTTGATTGTATCACTCAGGTCTCGAATTCTTTCCTGCTCCTGGATCAATTTCTCTCTCTTTTTTTCAGCTTCCTCTTTTGCTGTATCTTCTAATTCACCTATTCTTCTCTCTGCCTTGTCAATCCTTGCGGTGGCTGCCTTCATTTTGTTATTCACCTCATTTATAGCCTTTTTTTTTTTAACTCATCACACCTATTTTCAAAGTTCCTGGTGATTGTCTCAGTTGCTTCTTCGATGTTTTTTTTTCAACCCCAGCGATTAATTTTATGACAAGTTTTTAAAATTCTTGATCCGGTGTGTTGTCTAAATCTGCCTTAAGCAGTTCTGTGGGTGTGACTTCTTCCTGGAGGTTCTTCAGGGGGAGAGTTCCTTCGTTTTGTCATTTTTGCTAGTTTTCTGTTACTTGTCAGCTTTTAATAGCTCATTGTGCACTGTGAACCTGTTAATATTGCTCTGTTAAATGAGGCTTATTGAGTGTACAGGGCCTGTCATTTCAGGAATAATTCTTTTAATTGTGTCACTCAGTTTCTCTTGTTGGCCTTTGAATATTTTATTTCCCTACTCAGTGATATTTGGTACTCACCGTCATGCACCCTTTGGCTTGTTTCTTGGAGTAGCCCTAATAAGGAAAAGAGACCGCCAACCACATAGGGAACAGAAGCACACAAACGCACAGACAAATCAAACAAACAAAGAAATTAAAAGGGGGAAAGGAAAGAAAGAAAATGGAGAGGAAAGTGACGAAAAGAAGAGAAGAAAAAAATAAAGGGGGTCAGAGACAACAAAGGGCAATGGACAATCAAAAGTGTATGACCAGTTTAGGGGAATGATAAGGATGAGATATGGGTGAATATATCTGGATTGCAAGAAAGAAAAAAAAAAGAGGGATAAAGGAGAAAGGAAAATAAGAAGTAAAATTTTAAGTAAAAAAGTAATAATAATTAAAAAATATATATACATATAAAGAAGAAGAAGGAGAAAGAAGTAGCTCCCCCTTGTGGATAGGTGTGGTTTGGTGTAGTAGGTCTTCGAGGCTGCTCAGAGGCTCTGCCTTGGTGGCTGTAGAGAGTAGAATGGAGGCACCCCAAGCTCCGTTGGAACTAAGTACTGCAGGCCACTCTAATGATCCGATCTTGTGCCACAGCTGAGTCAAGTTGTATTTTCCAGGCCCGCCTTGGTTCAAAGTCCTAGTCCATGCACTTTTATGCTACCACAGATGAGATTTATTTGCTTTGGTGGCTGGCTTCTTTGGGGGCAGGGAGCAGTTTCTCTAGGCACTGGCAGGGATTTATGCTGCTGCTGCTGGAGGCGAGGTGCATGCCCTCAGAGACCACAGCCAACTCCCAGCCCCCAGCTAGGATAGCAATTGCCTAGGGGGAGGAATCAGTTTCTCTTGGCTCAGGCCGGGATTGCGCTGTTGCTGCCTGGGGCAAGGTGTGCTTCCTGAGCCGAGGTGCACAGCAGGAGGTGAAGTGCACGCCCTCACAGACACCACTGCAGACTCCCAGCCCCCAGCTGGGATAGGGATCGCATAGGGTGAGGGAACAGTTTCTCCTGGTGCTGGTTGGGATTTGCGCTGCTGCTGCCCAAGGCGCTGGCACTGTTGAAAATGAGGTGCGCTCCTGCAGCCTTAGGGCGTGCCCCAGCCTCCACCGCCACGAACTCCCTGCTGGGATCAGGTAGGGGTAGGGTCTATATTTTCCCTGTTGGCACTTGGGATGCGGATTTGCGTGGTCAATGCTGGAGGTGAGATGTGCCATGGAAATGAGGTGTGTGCTCCCACTCCCACAGCTGAGGCTGAAGTGAGCGCCCCTGGCACTGCTGTTACGGTCACTGACTCCTTCCTGGGGTGGCTCAGGGGTGGAAGCTGTTTTTTCCCCTGTGCCACTCGGGTTCGGTTTTGGGCTACCCAGCAATTATATATGGAGTGAGAGTTTTTCTTTCTGAGCGGGGTTAAATGTTCTTAATCTCTTCTCTAGAGACAGTACTATGAGCGTGTTCAGTTTCTCTTACTCTTTCTTTTGTCTCTCAGGGGCTCCACCTGCTTTCCCATGTTGGGCTGAGGCTCCCACCACCCCTGCCCTTCTCAGGCTGGCCTGATTTCCACTCTCCCCAGTTCACACTCACTCACTCAGGCATCTTTGAGGTTGTCTTCTTTCTGTAGTCTGTATTTTCTCCTTCCGCTCTTGCAGTGAGAGTAATGTCCTTCTCAGTTCGATAGATGGGGCAGACAAAGTTATATACTAGCTTTTGTAAGAATTACTAAGACTTCAGGTAAAAAGATGTCCTCCTCCAGTTTGATATACATTCATAGGAGGGGATATTATTAAAAAATTAATAGAAGTAGCCTATCAAGTCCAAAAATTCATATGAATTTTAAATTCTTACTTCTCAGGAAAGAAGAACATATATGAAAGGCCACATTCCATATAATTGTAATTGTTTTATATTTTAGAAGAGGCAGGTGATGAAAAAGTCAGTAAGTGACAAGAGGTGGAAATATAAGAGGAGGGTGAAGGTGTGAATAACAACGATTGTGTTTGTGACAGTGCCATATTTGTACATGACACTGTGATGATGGCCACCCCACAGTATGCTGTAGTCACAGCCCATTAAACTCTACGTCACAGAGACAGCACCTTACTGCATGCCTGTGAAGTCACCTGGGGTCTGGGGTCCTAGATGGACTTCACCATATGACATGATCCCATCTGCTGCTACAAATCTTTGAATCCTCCTCAGCACTGGGGTTTGGGGCTGAAAGGTGCTGACCTGAGGGGTTTTGAAAATGAGAGAAGACTGTATGTCCAGACATAAAAGAAACTGTTTACACGTGCCCTTAGCTCTAGTTGACAGAGTTGTGTCCCACTGAATGAATGGTCAATAATTGTGATGTTCCTGGGTCGTGCACTGGAATTAAACAATGAAATCAACGGTCACAGATGGTGGGAACGATTGTTCTCCATTCAGAACTGGAAGTTTTTGTTTTTGGGGAGTCTCAGCTTCTCTCTCACTAACATTGTGGTCAGATCTGCCCTTGTGGTTCTTATTATACTACAGGACGACCTTCTGCAACAACACAGGAAACTGAAAAATAAAGGGTTATATTTAAAAGACCTGGAAATTACAGAGCACACCTGGGGCCACAGAGAAGTCATGGGTAGAGGAAGAGCAAGCCTATGACCTCTGATCATACTACAAAACACAACTTGAATTTCTCAGCCCACCTGGTACATTTACAGGGGAAAGACTGAGAGGTGAATGTCTCACCTACATGACAGCCTGCTCACTACATGGGACCTCAACCAGAAGGTAGCATGTCACTAACACACATGCCACAGGAATGATGAAGGGACTGGGCACCAAAGCCAGCCTGGATTGGTGGATTCTGCCTCCAGGACTCCTCTCACCCATTCTGTACATGGATGGGGATGGTGTTCAGGGTTCTGTCCCAGGCTCCTGTTCCCCTACATCTCCACACCCACACTGTTCTCCATGCCTGGACACCAGCTTCAGCTACGGTCACTCTTTGCTGCCACACATGGTCAGTGTGGAACATTTTTGCACTTGGAATTCAGTATTTCTATTGTTTCCCAGATCTTCAAGTATTTTATTAACAGAAAACAATCTCCTTATCTAATACTCAACTGCAGTAAACAGGAGCACCTTCTGTCGGGTTATCCAGAGCAGGAACCCCCAGTTCATACTATACTGTTCTTCCTTCTCAACCTGACTTCCTTTTGCTCCACAGTCCTGAGCATCTCCTGTAAGCACAGCCCCCTGGGTCTCCAATCCTGCTTTCCTGTCTGTTTCTCTTTCTCAACCACATAGTTTACTATGTCCAGCTCTGCTGAGTCCACCCTTCCACTCTGTGTGCACAATGTCACCAGGTGGCTTGATACTCTGCAAAATCATATCTCACCATGGTTAGAGCTTCTTCAAACCCTGTTTTGATTTTCTCCTCTGTGAATCCATTAAGAGAACATAGTCCTCTCGTGAGATTTACTTGAAAGGCCTTCCTCTAAGGAGCTTACAAAATATCCCAAAGAGTAAGATAATCTCACTCTTTTATATGATTTCTATTTTGGAGGGACTCTTCTACTCACAGGAGAGTTTATTTCCTGACCATGTTCTCCACTATGTTGTCAGCCTGTCACATTACAGAGAGCATATCCATATTATTTCCATCAGATCCAACAGGGTGCTTCCCAGTTATTAGGGCATGGTTGAACACTGCTGACATAGGTGTAGAAATTAACCTTAAGACACTGAGGAACCCCCAGGTGGACATGGTACCAGCATGGGCCACGGGGCATCTCCCAGAGCCTTGCGGGTGGGACCCTCACATTTTGGGGTTCCATGTGGACTCATGGTTCGGCAGAGGCTGACCTTCTCCTGTGCTCCGTGATGAGACCCAGCTGCCTGTGAGAATTTCATGGTCAGTGTCCTGTGGTTGTTCCCATGGCTGCTCCATCCACTCTCATCAGTTGTGTCCAGTATCTGTCCTGGTAACAACAGTTGCCAAAGATTTCCCTTAAATCCTCATCTATATGATGGTCACATCCTTTGGGGACCCTGATTCATTCTTTGGCTCCATGTCTGGTTACTCTCACTCCAGATCATGACTGGGTTCAGGATTGAAGAGGAGGCTTCTGGTCCTTGCTCTTCCTAAGACAGCATCTCCAGGCTCACAAAGTCCCAGGCCCATGAGAACTGAAAGGAACCCCTTTCTCATCTGCTGGGAGAACAAGGCCCCTGAAGCTGCTCAGGCTCAGCCTGTGACATCTGCTTTTGATGTTCCTGCTGCTGCCACCATGGGCCCAGTGCACACAGCAGTGCCACCTGGGAGCGAAGGCTCCTACTTCCCTTCTGTCCCCAGTGTTTCTCACAGTAGCCCCTTCCTAGACAAAGTGTCTCAAAGGGCGTAATAAAGCTTATCTTGCCCATTAGGTTGACACACAAGGTTGCTTTGACCTGAAGTTCATGGACTGGGGGTGGAGGTCCAGTGTGCTCATCTCCCACTTGACTTCTGATGAATCCAGGCTTCCATCCTTTGCAATTTATCTATTTCAACAAATTTCCAGATCTATGTAATCTTCTCATTAATTTTTAATAGGAATTCTTGTTCTTTTTGCTCTTTGGTATGATTTCTTCTCACTGCAGCACCAGCCATGGAGTGTCTACTGCTGAATGGTATATTTAGGTCTTCTGAAATAAGTTTCTGTATGTTCCCATCAATTCAGATATTCAACCAGTGATTTTTCTTGTTCACTTGCATTGTCTAGTACTTGTAGAGAGAGGTTGAATAATAATGCTGTTTAGGTCATGTTCGCCTGTTCATCTTGTAGAAGTTTCCTCTCCACCCTCCACCCTATTATTTAGTAACCTGGTTGTGGGACTGAGTTCTTCCTGTGTTATCACATTATAAATGACTGTTTCAATTTTATGTAGTTTTTATTAGGACTTTGCTTTCAATTATGCAAAGGATGCCTCAAGGTCTAGTGAAGGCAAGTGATTTTCATCCGTTGATGTACTAATATGATGTCTTATCTTAGAGAACTTATCAATATGTAATCCCACTCTATATTTGCAATAAATAAAATTGTTCACATTATATCATTGTTTTGGCCTGATAATAGAATCCTACTTTGATATTTGATTTAGAACATTTGCATTAGGTTTTCATAAATTCTACAGTTTTCCTTTTTCTGTATTTAATATATCAAGTATATATATGACTTTTATATTTGCTCCTATAAGAATTTAAATTTCCCTTATTTTTCCATGACTTGAACATATATGTGTATTAAGCAAACAAAATTACAATCTCTGAAAGTTGTTAGTATATATTTTTGAAGTTAATTTCTTCTTATACCTTATTGTGGAATACTTCCTAATAAATAGTGTTTATTTGTCTAAATAAATTGGTCTGTTTTTTCATTGTTTTAATGAAACCATCTTTATTTCCTTGTGAATTATGGTTTTTTTTGTATTAAAAGAGGTTAACAATATGTTTTTTGACTTTTGATTCTTGTGCACATGCTATTCCTGATTTTCATATTTGTGTCTTATTCACTTTCATGCAAAAGGTAGTAAGTGGGTTGTTCTGTCATTGCTGATTTTGAAGTACTAATTAGACTTAAACACAGCTTATGAGTTGTGTACACCAGGGGGTGCTGTGGGCTGAAAAGAGAGCAGAGACTGATATCCTCTCACATATGGGAAGAGTCTGAGCCTACTCCAGTGGTATTGAGAGCAGGAACCCCCACCCATGTGTGATTCTCCTGCACTAGGACCCCTCGAACCCCAACTGGCCGCTAGTCTTATCTCAGTCCATCGGAAACCAGGTCATCTCTTCTTTCTCCTTGTGGCTAGAATCATCATCATCCCAGAGTGATGCAGGGACCAGCATGAGGAATGACAGCTCCATATTAGCATGCATGACTCCATTCCCATGAACGAAGGGAAGGAAGGAATGAGGTCATGTCCCCAATCCCCATGGTGGCCCTCAGGAGGCTGTACTCTCATATTTCCTATATGGCTTCATGTTAATTTGCAAAACACGATGACCATGAGAATTCCACCAGCCATCCAAATGCAGCTCAGAGAGGAGTTCCTACCCTCACCGGAGGTGGCGTCCCTGCCCAGCCCAAGCCCATGCAGGATTCCAGAACTACCATCTGCTCCTACTCTGGAATCCAGAACAGCAGGAGCTGCAATGTCAGCACAGTTAAGGTCCCTGTCCATGAGGCCAAATGTCATGGAAGGCAGACAGAACTCTTCTGATGGGAAGAGAGGCTATGGGGTGTCCTGAGAGGAGGGAGGAGGTGGAACTCCCCCAAAATGGGAGACACAAGGCCAGTCACATGTGACAGCTTGTTCAGCTCACAGGGGAGTCTCTGACTTGAGAGCGGACTGAGCTGTGACTGGATCAATCTATCTGTAGATTCTCTGTTCCCATCCAACTTCTTCATGTCCTTAGCCATTCATTCCATCACATTCTGCAGGTCCTTAAACAACTTCTCAGTGGAGGGGCAGGGCTCTGTGTGGGGAATTGATAATGAGCCAGGCAGAGGGGATCCTTTCTCTCTGACTTGGATGCTCTCCCCTCCCTGTGCTCCTCCTTATTTAACCTTCTTTCCCCTCCAGGGCATCCCCAGATATTTGAGCTACTGCTCATCAGGGTAATTAATCTATTTTTCCACACACTATTGTATGTGTCATTCCCAGAGGACAGGACAGAAATCCCACCCTCACTTGGGATTCTGTCAGGGAAACCTTCCCCTTTTATTCACCTGCCACAGTTAGACCCATTCCCTGGACCACATTTCTCCATGCCCTTCTAGACAATCTGTTCCTTATTTCTGTCCTCACCTTCTCTTTCTCCTAACTGTCTTTGTCCAAGACCAGAAATAGAGAAGGGACACGTATGTGGAGTACACGTATGGAAATAAACAACTACTCGCAGAGAGAAGATGCATCATCCCACGGGGACCAGTGTTCTGTTGAAGGTCCATGTATCTTCCCAAGCTTCCTCATTCAGTTTGTTCCTCTCATGAAGAACTCAAAGGTGGACCAGATACATCTGGGGAAAACTGAAGGTCCTTGGCAACCATCTCCCCTAAGGTTTCACTTAGGTGTTTCCCATCCCCCTCAATATGAATTAACGTCTTGTCAACATCCCTAAACTTTGGTCTGTGCACATGTCACGTCTATTGATGCTTTCATCGTTGTGTATTTTAGATGGTAATAATTATTTAAAGCACCATCCTGCATTTGAAACTTATACATTATGTTCATGTCTGGCTCTTACTAGAGAGGATGAATATCCAACATTTTTTACAAATTGTAAAAATGCCATTGAAAATTTCAGTAATGGAGAAATGATTAAACACAATAAAATATAAAATCGAAGAATAATTTATATTCAGAAACTTACAGGTTAACATCTGCACAATTGAGGTGTAAATATAAAAGATGGCATGAATAACTGAAGTGGAGTATATTGCTTTGTGTCTGACCAACAAACCTAGGTGGGTGTCAAAGCTTGATGAATTCTCTTTTGACATCATTGGCCTCCTGTAAGAAGGAGGAATTGTGGGGGACGACTGGGTGGTTCAGTGGGTTATGCTTCCGGCTTTAGCTTAGGTCATGATCTCAGGATTCCTGTGTTCAGGCCCCATGTCTGACTCTGTGCTGACAGCTAGCTCATAGCCTGGAGCCTGTTTCAGATTCTTTGTCACCCTCTTTCTCTGACCTTCCCCTGCTCGCACTGTCTCTCCCTGTCTCTCAAAAATAAATAAAAGCATTTAAAAAAAAAGAAAAAGGAATCGGGTCCATGAAGAGATCAGGGAGATGGTGAAGGCTGGAGGCAGGAGTAAGAACTGGTTAACCAGCAGAGAGGGGCTGTGTGAGGGGAGGCCTGGTGCCCTCTCGCAGAGGCCAAACTCTGTGTTTGATGGATATGTCAGCTCTCGCATTTTATGTCATTATCTGCTCCACTTTAACCAGAGGATCCATTTTATATATTTTCTTATGTTCGAAGGGGATACATAACAAGATCCCAAAGTACAAATAATAGAAACTAGGTCAAACATTTCTCGACTGAGAAAGTCCTTCGTGTGAGTACTGGTAGGAACTTTATTTTGAATCATTAATCCTGAATTGACAGCAATGAAAACTGATCAGCATATTTCTTTAAAAAAAAAAACTATGTTGAGAGAGAGAGAGGGAGAGAGAGAGGGAATGCATGATGAAGGGAGGAGCAGAGGGAGAGTGAGAGAGAGAATCCCAAGTAGGCTTCATGCTCAGCATGCAGATACCAACATGGGGCTTGGTCTCACTACTGGGAGATCATTGTCTAAGGCAAAATCAAGAGCCAGACACTTAACTGACTGAGTCACTCAGGTGCCCTTATACTTGGATGTTTATACCAGCTCTTTACATAATCCCCAAGACTCTATGTGACATAGATGTCTTCCAATAGGGTTTACATCTATACATTTGGATATTAGCCAGAATTTAATAGTGATGACCTCTGAACTCACAGTAATACACATGAATCTTTAATGCATATTACCTAGGAAAGAACATCTAAATGGCTGCCTTCTATCTACTTGTAATTGTATTCCACTTTGGAAGAAGTAGAAATCTAGAGGTGGTAAAAAGATCAGTGAATGACATGGATGGTGCCCTTCTGATGGCCCATACCTTATTAGAACTTCTGTGAGGTCAGGTTGAAGGACATCCAGAGGAAGAACACCGCATATATGCAGCTGTCACTACCTCTAGGAAGCTCTTGATGAGTCCAGAGTTGAGGCCCCAGTCTCCTGCACAAGAGAGAAGAAACACTGGTGGTTCATGTGGCAGGGGTCCCAAGGCTCAGCTAGAGCCCCTCTACTTGTGCCTAGGGCAGCATGAGGGTCTGTCCTTAGGTCCAGCATCACTCACCTTATCCAGGTGTGTTGCCAGGACCTCTTTTACTACCTCTTGGCTTCACCTGGAAGGATGGCTGATTATCATTGTTTAGGGCTGAGTGCAACCAAATGTCACACAGAGCTCCTGGGCACATGTGGAAACATGTAATCTTCAGCCCTGCTCCCATCTTATTCATTACTCCCATGTTCCTGTCCGTGACCAAACACAGCTCATGTTGTGGTTTCTACTGTTATGTGTCTCACTGCAACCAGAAGACTGCATGCTCTAGGCATTGTGATGTTTATGAGATACACACACACACACACACACACACACACACACACACACACACTTTGTAGTTACATATTTCCCAATGCAATAGAATTACTTAGTTTTCAGAAGCAAAATGACCCTCACAGTGGCTGGGTGGCAAAGGTCAGAAGGGGAGTGATGCAGGATGAGTGATGTGGAAAAACTAGGTGGCTCTCTGCCCAGTCCCCTAAATGTCCCCGGCCACCATCCTGGGCTTTCCTGGGAATTTCATGAGATTTGGAATCTTAGACATACTCAGTTTCTCTCTTTCTCCTGAGATTTTGGACAAGATGATACAAATACGCGTCTGTGTGGGTTTTTGGTATCCATTGCTACAATGCACAAGGCTTTTGAAACACTGAACTCGTAGGTAACGTCCTAAAGCTCATGAAGTGTCTGGACAGTGAATACTGTACAGAGATAATGAAGTGTTTGGATTTGTTTTATGTTCTGGAAAGAAGTAGGATAAGGGACAAGGAGGAATAAAAAAGACAACATGATGGGTCTTATCAATGACGGCTAAGGTTGAATGATGGGTGCAGGCCGTTCATTGCATTAGTCTCTATAGTTTGTTTAAGCTGAAAATGGGCTACTCTATAGGTATAGTCTCTCTTGCCATCTGTGGTGATGCTTGTAAATCATGCTATGAAGAGTCACTCAGAGTTGCCAAAACACGTGTTTTCCCCGTGATGACAAGTTGAAGACCATCTCCTCAGAGACTGAGAAGGACATGGATTGGAGTCCAAGGAAGGGGCTGAAATGCAGGGTTTGGAAGTCACAGGAAAGGAAGGGAGCTGGAGGTCAGACCCCAAGGGGTATGGCTGTGTGGTGGGTGGGACCAGAGCCTGAGGGCCCCTTAGGGAAGGGAAAGTTTGGGGTTTTGTTCTGGAGCAGTGGGAGAGTCCTTGAAAGATTGATCTGCTCGTGCTGAGTGAGGAAGATCCCTCTGACTGCCTCTAGGACACCGTGTCCGAGTGAAGCAGGGGATCCTCCTCACAAGAACTTGATAAAGGCCCATTGAGTCAAGGTGTTTGAGGGCCCTTTGTGCAGTGAAAGCAGAAATGTATCCATGATGCAGTGAGGTGAAGGTTTCTGGAAGCAACTACTTAGATACTGAACACATCTGAAACACCCTGAAATCTCACATTTAACTTCTACTGAGCTAAGGCAACACATAAAAACATAGAGGGAGGACTTTTTTCAATATAAATAAATTTTATGACACCTCAGGTAAATTCCTGCAATGCAATATATGACACAAATAGGCAGAACCTTTAAACTTGGTAATATAAACTCAATCCTGATATTTAGAAAGTATATTACCATCTACGCTAGTACATGTGAAACCAACCAGAGTCAACATTATTATTATTATTACCATTATTATTATTTTTTTATTATTTACTGATCATTATATCAAATGTAGTCTCTCTCATCACATTCAATGCAGTTCCTGACTTTTGGAAGGCAGCTATGCTCACCACTAAACCACCAATGCCCGCTCAGTTCCTGACTTTTGAAATGTTTGCTGAAATGTCATCTTCGGAATGTCACTGAGTGAGGGTAAATGTACAAAATTCTCTGCCTATGCTTTTCCTAGAAACAGCCCCCACAATTTCTTCAAAGCAGCTCAAATGTCCCCACTGTGACACCTGACCTGATGTGCACCTGGATCATTCAGCTGTGTGTGGAATACACTCTAAGTTTACATGCACATATTTGCACGTCCCTTCTACCAGGGTTCCTTGTGGAGTGAGAAATGACAGTGACCTGACACAAGCATCCGAATTATAGTACAGATATCCCCACTTTGTGAGTTTTTTATAATTTATATTCCTAAATGCTTTCCTCTTCTGTCTTTCAGAGTGTTTTCTGCAGCTGAATTTTCTTACCACTGAAGCTCATGTCTTGTATTGTGATCATGGGAGCAAGGTTGCCATGATTCACCTTTAGCTTTGTGTTTGTTGTGTTATTTACTTTCACTTCCAGGTTGTGTGAAGATGGTACATAACGCATCTCATGTGGTAATAGGGTATGAGTCATGTGTAGTTTCCTTTGTCTTCTTAATTGTACAGTGATTTTTTAAAAAAGGTATAATGGGTATTTCAATTTTTCTTGGTGGATATCCTTCAGCTACCCAGAACTTTTTTTATGAAAACATATTTAACGTGAAAAAGGAGATCTTCTATGAAAATAGATACTTTTCATTTATTTATTTAGTTATCTTAACATTTATTCATTTTTGAGAGACAGAGATAGAACGTGAGTTGGAAAAGGACAGAGAGAAAGGGAGACAGGGAAGCCAAAGCAGGCTCCACGTTCTGAGCTGTCAGCACTGAGCTCCACCAGGGTTTGAACCCATTGGCTCTAGATTCATAAACTTAGTTGCAGTCATACACTTAACTTACTGAGTCACCCAGGCTCCTCAAAAAACCTATCCTTTAGTTAATTATTTTATTTTTTACTTGTATATAACATTGATATAAGGGGAAAGGGAGGAAATGATCAAAGATAATTGCTATGACCATTATTATTTCACATTTCTCTGCAATTTCTTATTAATACATTCAATAAAAGTGGCTAATCCCAGGGAAAAAGTAGGAAGAAAGAGCCAGCACTTCTAAATAGGGGATGAGGTATATGAAATAGAAGTGTCAGGAAACTACTGTGAGTTCACTCCTCAGAAAGCCACAAGGAGAGGCTCCACCAGATGTCACACAACATTGATCTGCAGCAAATACGATCAGGAGAGTAATTTCCAAAGCTGGGACTCCCAGAGAAGAGATGAGTGGGTTCCTTTTACTCAGAGTTAAGGTGGATACTCAGAAAAGGGTGTTTTTCTCATTTCATGTAAAGGTGGGCACAAGGCTGGGCAGGGATACTGAGAACACAAGCCCATGTTTGCACCCTGTGGTTTGTTCCTGAAGCTTGTACTCCTTCTAGGGCAGAGATTTAACATTGTAATGAGGCAGAGGTCCCTGGAGGACACTCTCTGGTCCATCTGTGCAGGTGGAGTTGTTGTGAGGATGAAACTGGTCTAGGCTGCCAGGCTCTTCCTGCTGTTTGCCTCTGAAATAAGGTTAAAGGTCCTGTGAAAAAGATGGAGTGCCAGTGGGGGTCCAGCTGGTGACAGTTTCAACCTCATTAACTTATGGGATAAGGTTTCAATTCTGCAAAAACAAATCAAGAATGTGCTTTAGGTCGATGTTTACTTTTGTCAAAGCACTGGGGCATTTACCACTGAGTCACTGTCTCTGAAGCACTCAGTCTATTTCCTGGCCTGATGGAAACTGTTAGGTTTTGCATCCCCTTTGGTCTCCTAAAACCTTGAACTCCCAAGGTTGTTGTATTTATTTTTTTCTTTTTCTCCTAGGAAATTGCTCACTCTGTGTGCTGGGCAAGTAGAACCTGCAGGGCACAGGGCACAGAGAATAGCTGGGGCCTCAGAGGACTGCTCCTGAGTCAAGAAAGCTGTCTCCTCTTTATGTATACAGACCTTCCACCCTGGGGACCCCTAATTTTCTGCTTTCAAATGGCTCAGGGTATTTGGTTTAAAAATACTGTGCTAACAAGGGCTGCCTGGGTGGCTCAGTCATTTAAATATCCGAGTTTAGCACAAGTCATGATCTTTTGGTTTGTGATCTCTATCCCATGTCGAACTGTCTGCTGTCAGCAAGGAACCTGCTTTGGATCCTTTCTCTCTTTCTCTCTGCCTCAACCTTGCCTTCACACAATCTGTCTCTCAAAAATAAATAAACAATAAGAAACATGGCACTAATAAGATAATGCAGTAAAGTCATGAGAAATATATAAAATAGTTTCTATTAATTATTTCAGTAGTAATTTAAATAATATTGATACCTTGTTATGCTAAAAATAACAAAAAGGATTGTTTTCATATTACCAACAATGTAAAAGTGCTAATATTCTCAAACGGAGATCCGATTCTGAACTCAGGCTCTGCTGTTTCCTGCTGGAACATCAATACTCGAGAGACAAGGGAAGGTGGGAAACATTCGGGTGCTCACTCAGGAAGCCAGCAACCTGGGAAGATGGTGGACAAGTGTCACAAAGACCATTTTCCCTGTGTCGGAGAAGCCCTAGGTTTAACAGGCGAAGGTGCTGGAAATAGTGGAATCTCCGTGTGAGGGAAGCAAGTGTCCATGTAGCTAGTTCTATGAATACATGATCCTGGGCCTGCCAGATTTGTGGCTTCACTGGCAGCTGCTCCCAAGGTGATCAGGCCTTCTCTGCTGGGAAAGTTCAGTTCTTTACTCCTTCCTGAAGGACAGTGGCCTGCACATCTCAAAAAACAGATGAGTTCTGCTGTAGATCAAGGGTCTGAGGTCAATGCACAAGGAGCATCTATACTTGAAGCAAGTTCACCTGAGAGATCAGAGGGAGAGCTGTTCCACTGACATTGGTGAAATCTGTATATTAAGGAAATTGCAAAATTAACTGAAGAATGTGAAAGAATATTTGAAAAAATGGTGAACGCCTTCTTTTTGTCATCCACCAGAAAACAATACATAGGGATTGTTAGTAGTAGTGATGCCATGAAATTTATCTTCTAGCTTCTATTTTCCAGTGTGGAGTCTGGAAGGAAGATACTTTCTAACTTCAGGGAGATTGAGGAAAGTCTGACTATGCACTGCAGTGAGACAGACCTAACAATGGATTCCAGGGAGGAATGTGTGACATGAAGGATCACAGGGTGCCTGATCTAGGGATGCCCTAGAGAGAGTCTCATAGGTTCAGAGCAAGAGCGGTCATCGTGGCCATGTGACCTTCAGCCAGTCAGCTGGGAAGCTCAGCTGGAGAGGGAGAAACATATGGATTTGTTGGGGTGGCAGGTTAGTGAGGTGAGAGGGACTAAATGGTGAGGGGTATAAGGGATGGGATGTGATGATGATAATGATGACGCAGGACTTTAAGACAATGAGGAGGGACAGGGAGTATAAGAAAGTGAAGAACCCAGCAGGGTAAGGGAGAGAGAAATGTCATTTCTTCCATGTCCTAAGTATCCTCTCACCCACCCTCATATTGGACAGGAGGGGGTGGTATCTCTCTCACCAGACCTCCTGCCTTATCTCCTTGACACCAAAGTAGAAGTAGAAATAAATACGTTGTGCTTATTTTTGTGTATGGTGTAAGAAAGTGGTCTAGTTTCATTGTTCTGCATGTTGCTGTCCAGTTCTCCCAGCACCACCTGCTAAAGAGGCTGTTTTTTTCCATTGGGTAAACTGGTGCAGCCGCTCTGGAAAACAGTGTGGAGGTTCCTCAAAAAACTATCGATAGAACTCCCATATGACCCAGCAATAGCATTGTTGGGGATTTACCCAAGAGAGACAGAAATGCTGATGCATAGAAGCACATGTACCCCAATGTTCATGGCAGCAATGTCAACAATACCCAAAACATGGAAAGAGCCTAAATGTCCATCACCTGATGAACGGATCAAGAAGATGTGGTATATATACACAATGGAGTACTACATGGCAATGAGAAAGAATGACATATGGCCATTTGTAGCAAAGTGGATGGACCTTGAGGGTGTCATGCTGAGCGAAGTAAGCCAGGCAGAGAAGGACAGAAACCATATGTTTGCACTCATAGGTCTAACAGGAAAACAGGAGAGACCTAATGGAGAACCAGGGGGAACGGAGGAGGGAGAGTTGAGGAGAGAGGGATGCAAAAATTGAGAGTTTATTGAATGCTGAAAATGAACTGAGAGTTGAAGGGGAATTAGGAGGGGGGAAAAGAGGTGGTGGTGATGGTGGAGGGCACTTAGGGGGAAGAGCACTGGGTGTTGTATGGAAAACAATTTGACAATAAAATATTATGGGGAAAAAAAGAAATAAACACGTTGTGATAATAGCCAAACTATTAAATGGCAGATGAGGGGACCCTGGGTGGCTCAGTTGGTTAAACGTCCAACTTCTGCTCATGGTCACATGGCTACTGAGTTCGAGCTCCACACCAAGCTCTCTGCTGACAGCTCAGAACCATGCAGCCTGCTTCAGATTCTGCCTCCCACTCTCTCGCTGACCTTCCCCCACTTGAGCTCTCTCTCTCTCTAAATTATAAATAAGCATTAAAATACTAAAAAAGAAAGAAAAATTAAAGGGCCTCCCTCACTCTCTCAGGTAGGTTTCATTCTCTTTCACTTCCTGGACAGTCCAAAACCTGTTCATGATAATGGTCAAGAATGAATGAATATATGAATGAGCATGATAAAAGTTTTCATAGGACACACTATAGAGGATACATCTTCAGTTTGATAAAGAAAAGTATAAAACAGCTTCAGTTAACACACATGGAGGAGAGGCACTGAGAGCTTTCCTCCCAGGGCAGAGAGCAAGGCCATCATGGCCAATGTCAACTCTGCTGTTTGACAGAGGACTGCATGTGCTGGACAGAACCATTAGGTGGGACAAACACTGAGAGGCATACAGATGAAGAAGAACAAGAGACAGTTATCCCATTTCAGCTGAGACAGTGGCCTACTGGAAAAATACAAAGGAAGCCACAATTATGTATGCAAATATATTCAAAGAGTAATAAGTACTTTTGGAAATATTTTAGAATAAGGATTAACATAGAAAGATCATAGAGATGAGTGTATATTAGTAGTAAACAGGTGAAAATGATTAAAAAACCTACAAAACACTGAATGAAATATTTAGGTGCACATTTAACAAATCAAGTATAGGCCACAGACGTTGCAATCTGGACAATGCAGGTAAATGTAATCAAAGTGGATCTAAAACAATGGAAAGATATGTTCTGTTCATGGATGAGAAGACTCATGTAGTAAATATGTCAGTTCTTCCCAAATTGTATGAAAATGTAATTAGTCCCTGTCCTAGCAAGACACAGTGGTACGGATCGAGGGTAGACACATCGGCCAATGTAACAGAACATAAAACCTAGAAACAGACACACAGAGGTAAGGATAAACAGTTTTTTTGTTTTTTTTGTCTTTTTTACAAAGTTGAAGAAGACTTTCAGAGGAGAAAGAATGGACTTTTGTACAAATGGGCACAGAACAATTGTATATCCATAGAGAGAAATGAACCATACTTAAAATTCACTGTACATATATTAAAAGATTCACGGGGCGCCTGGGTGGCTCAGTCTCTTAAAAGATTCACTAACAGGACTATAGATATAACTGTGAAACATAAAATTATAAGTGTAAAAAATGAGAAAATTCAGAATCTAGCATTTCTATGAAAATACTTAGACAAGACAATGCCATGACAACCCATAAAAAAACAAAAAACAAAACCCACCAGTTAAATAGGACTTCATCAAATATGAATTCATCGTTTTTCCTTTTCTTTGTAAATTATAAGACAATGAAATTACCTAAAAATATAAAGACTAACATATTACTCACTTTAATGGACTGCAGCTGGTATCCATTGCTTTAATGCACAGGAATCTTGAAACAGTCAAAAGATAGACACATTCTCAATTGTATGCCACAGGGAGGACATGAGGTGTGTGCAGTATCTTCTGCCAGGAACTGATAGTTTGCCATTTAATTGAGGTAAATGCTACAAATCCTATAGACTAGGGCCTCTTTGGAGAGTGAAAAATTCTACATTCGTCATGGGCAGCAGTATAGGATCACATTATCCGTGATTCAACTCAGTGATGTGTGAGTGAATGAACAGAGGTGAGGAAACCAGTTGGGCTCCCAGGGCTGTTGGACACAGTGAGGTATGTGCCCATCAGCCAGGAGGGGGCGCTGTGAATCTGCCATGTGGTCTCTTCACAACTCTTCTGAGCCTGGGACTGGAGATTGGGCTCTGTGCTCCCTGAGAGAAACTCACCATCTGTGTCACTTCTGTTGTGACAAGTTCCCCTGAGCAAGGACCTATGTGCTGTGTCTGCAGGTGCTTCCTCCCAGCGGTCTCCTCAGTGGTGATGCCAACCTCCGTTGTCCCCAGGGTGTGTCCTTCAGCTGAGCTGAAGCATCAGGGCTTGGGAGGGGGGTCTGGGCTGTCACTAGAAGGACCTCATTTACATGGACACCTCCTCCTGTGGCAGAGGGTGGAAGAGAAAAGGAGGCCTGGGGCAGTGGAGCCCAGTGTGGGTACTAGGGTCTATGTCACAATGGCTTGGACTCCTCTCCTCCTCATGCTCCTGTCTCACTGCACAGGTAGGGACTGGCCTCAGGGACACAGGTGGCCTCAGAGGATTCTTCCCATGCTCAGAATTTTGG
>NC_043713.1:69843344-69846371 GCF_006229205.1 Suricata suricatta
AAAGTGAGATCCAGCCTCTCCACTGCTCCCTTGCTTGTTCATGGGTCAAGACTGAGCTGCTATCTCTTATACAAACTCCTTTTATATCATGATCAAGTTCAGAACAGTGACAGGGCTCCATGGACAGGTAGTCCCTCTGTCCATAACTCTGGCCATTTCCTCTTATGGGATTCCTCCCTGGTTTCCAGAACTCACCTTCAACTAGTGTTCACACAGCCCTGAAGAGTTGAGGAGCACTTCTTTCCAGGTTGTGTGTAGAATTCATCATGTATATTTGTAGAAGGATTAAGCCCTAAAAGTCTTGGTCATCTGTCCATATCCACCATCTAAAAAACAGTTCTTCACACACTATGGGCACTGATTCCCTCCTACTAACTGTTCTGCCAGCACATAGACCCAATTCTGCAAGAGCCCTGCCAAGTGACGCTCTGTGTGGCAGGGACCTCAGAGCACAAAGGTAAACCTGTAGGAAGTTCGAGGAGGGAAGGAGTGACAGCTCCAGTTGCTGTCAGTTGTGGACAGAGACCCCGTTGCAGATTTTCTGTGTTAATCACCTATTGGATGACTGTTAACTTAAAATAAATGTGTATCATTTTATACCATTTTATACCAAAAAACCAGTTCTGGAGGAATAATTTAAACTCAATGACAGTGTCACTGGGAAGGTGCAAATACAATCACATGTGTGCCTTCACAGACCCATGTTTACTGCAGACAAAATATGAATTAAAATAGTAGTTGACAATGGGGTGAAAATATAATGGAAAATATATGACTTTTAGGTCTTGGTTGATTAAGGATCTAGAACTCTGTTGAGATTATTTGATTAATTAATAAGAATAATTAATAATAACAAGTAACATTATTACTTATTATTATTTCAATAATAATTTTTCATATGAGGTCTTGTGCTACAAGTGAAGTAGGAAAACCCAACATGGAGCTCAGGAAAACACCATGAGGAGCCTGCTCCTATGACCTTCACACTGATGTCATGGATGGAATCAACAAACACAGGGCCTGCAGCATGGAATGATTAGGAGTCAGATCCTTTCAGGGGTGGGGAGGTGTGACTGGAGTGTCTGGAGAGGACAGCCCAGCCCTGAGAACACACAGCATGTGTCTTATGTCCCAGTGGGCCTTGATCTCCACGGGAGCAGCCCTGAGGCTACTGTCCCAGAATCAATGCACTTCTCGGCTTCATGGGCTGCCTGGTGCCCAGAGATGCTGGGGGCTCAGCTGCCCATGGGGACAGACTCACCCAGGGATCGTTGAGCATCATCAGCATCCCAGGAGAGCAGGGGTTCAAAGGATGTCCTGCCCTCATGACAAGACTCCAGTGACACTCACTGTCATTGGATTTTCTGCTCATGGAGATTCTATCTCCTGCATTGTGATGCTGATGAAGGCTGGGTGAGCACAGGTTGAGGAGGATTACTGGGGAGACACAGAAGCCTGGAAAGTGTGAAGACCAGGACACTATACACTAGCTCAGGTTTGACAAAGCAGGAAATGATATCCAGTGGGAAAAACACAGCATCTTCAACAAATGATGTGGGGTGAACTGGACAGCAACATGCAGCAGAAAGACTGGACCACTTTCTTGACACATAGGCAGAAATAAATTCAAAATGGTTGAAAGGCCTAATTGTGAGACAGGAAACCATCGAAATTGAAGAGAAGTATGCAGACAGCAACCTTTTGACTTTGGTCATACAAACCTCTTATTAGAACTGCAGGACACAAGGGCAGGCCTCCCCTCGATGGGCCACTTTGGCATAAAGATTACCATGAGTTAAAAAGTAGTTGAAGCCCAGCACACTCAGGAAAAGTTGTTCATGTCTCCTCAATTGAATAGAAAAACTTAAAGGGAGCACCTACTCCAGGAAGAGAGCTGGCACCACAGAGAGTTGCACTGCGGGGGACCAGCCCATGCACCCCAGTCAAAAGGTCTCGAGTAGGGGGTTGTTGTCAGCGCAATATCTCTAGAAAAGAAGACGGACAAGATGGACAACACAGACAAGACAGACGAGACAGACAAAGTGGATGGTGATTGGTAAAGCCACGTTTTACTTAGATAGCCAGGGTCTTATATACCATGGGTGATTACATCATTTCTTTAATGGTTACATAGTTCAAGGTCTTTGAAGTGAAGACATGCTCCAGAAAGGGTCATGTTTAACAGGACAGGTGTAAATATCAGGAATTATCAAGTCATTGCAAGAGAGGGATTCCCTAATAATAGTCTGGCTCCAAGCAGAAGATGAGCCTGAAGATTTCTATGAGGATATTTACATTTCTTAACACCCCTCATCAGTTATGCATGGGCAAGATGCTCATCCTTTAATAGGCAAATCTTTTGGCAGAGGTCTGCAGTTTACTTCCAACAGCAAAGAACTAGAAAGCAAAGTAAGGGGAGGACTGGAGCCACTGACCCTACCAAGTTGATTCAAAGCCTAAAAGTATATGTCTCTTTACAAAGCAATGAGAAAATCACAGACAGGATGCATAGAAGCCACATGTGCGGCCCAGGAGACCAAATATTGTTTGAGGGTTATTTTTGCCTACTGGGCCCCAACATTGCACCAGGGTGTGAACAAGGTGGGGTAGGCGGGGGTGTGGGGGTCTATTTGGTCCCAGACCTCTGTGTCCCATTGTTTCCCAGGGGGCCTGCACACAGTTTACCAAACATCTACTTTTCTTCTGTCTGTGAAGTGCATTTCTTTGGGCCAAATACAGGACCCCTACCTTCTTCTGTATAGTTCGGGAAAACAAAGACCTCGCTTTGCTTGAGTGTCTTTGGAATTTCCATGTCTGTGAGGATTGCCTATATGTACACTCTCAAACTTTACTTTCTCCCATTAATCTGTGTCATGACATTATTTCTTAGTCCAGCTAAAAGGATCCTGAGTTGGACACAACACTCCTGTTTCACAACAGTAGTAAATGAGACAAAAAAGGAAGGGAAGCCTGATGTTTTTCCTTTAAAACTATTTTAAGTTGTTCATATTCTTCAGACTTTGGAAC
>NC_043713.1:69846471-69852868 GCF_006229205.1 Suricata suricatta
TGGCCAGAGTTATGGACAGAGGGACTACCTGTCCATGGAGCCCTGTCACTGTTCTGAACTTGATCATGATATAAAAGGAGTTTGTATAAGAGATAGCAGCTCAGTCTTGACCCATGAACAAGCAAGGGAGCAGTGGAGAGGCTGGATCTCACTTTCGGATGGGCTCTGGCCACCATGTCACACAATGGTGGACACTAGGGGTCTCTCGGGGCCTGTTTCTGATGGATCAGGGTTACTCAGACCTGGTATCTGCCACCTGGCACTGCCTGTGCCTTCTGCTCAGGCTCTCATCTGGGATCTCCCCACCCCCTGGCCCCACACAGCCCCTGCCCTGCCCGCCACTGACATCCTGAGGATGAGGGACCAACTGAGGCCTGTGACAAATCAGAGAGCTGGGGTCTCATTTTGGTAGATGTTCCTTCCCTCTCTCAGATGATGAAAGGGGAAGGGAGAGGTCAGGGAAGATCTGTTCAGCTGTGGGGTCACAGAAGGCAGGATTGGTGGTGACCTCCACCATGGCCTGGGTCTCTCTCTGCCTCATCCTACTTGCTCACTGCACAGGAGACTGGATGCAGAGACAGGGGGAGGGGTCCTGTTTTCTCCTCTTGTCTCTGATCTCAGCATCATCCTACTGTTTCCCACCCTTCTAGGGTCCTGAGTTGGTGCTGACTCAGCCATCTTCAATGTCTGGGTCCCTGGGCCAGACAGTCACCATCTCCTGCACTGTAAGTGCATAGCAACATTGAGACTGGTTATTATGTGTTTTGGTACCAACATCACTCAGAAAAGCCCCCTAAAATCATCCTTTATGATAGCACTTGGCATTGGGGGGGTCCCAGATGGGTTCTCTGGCTCCAAGTCTGGCAATTCTGGCTCCCTGAGAATCACTGGGGTCCAGGGTGGAGGACAAGACTGATTATTATTGCTCAGCATGGAACAAGAATTTCATTGCTTACACAGTGCTCTAGGGGTTTGGGGAAGTGAGACAAAAATTTGATCTTTGCCCAGCAATTGGGGGCCTCCTGCAGCCTCCTCTCTTTGGCTGAGTCAGCTACATCCCTTGTTTGGTGTAAAATGTAGTCTAAGAACCATTTCAAGGAACAATGGTTGCAAAATTATCCATATTTCTTAATTTCAGACCCCCAGTCCTGTCCTTGGCAAGAACACATTTTAGGATATTCTCCTATTGAGGAGAAATTCCTGGGTGTCAGAGGCCAGCTGCCCTGGGCACAAAGTCTGTGATAGGTAAGGAAAGAATCAGGAACAAGGATTCTTGCTGTGTCTGACTGTTGATACAGTACTCTCTAGATAATGTGCATCCACACCACTTAGTGAATGCCTAGTGTGTGCTGCAAATGTCCTAGGGACATGTGTCCCAAGTGGACATAACTGGAAGGGTCCGCATGTTCCTGGAGTTGACTGAGAAGAGAGAGGACACAGAACCTAAACATGTTGTAAAGGAAAGTTGTGTCCCAGAATCTTGTGGAAGGGTGAGGTCTTTGGGGCTGCAGCTGGAGCATTGGAGAGGTTGATGAGGAACCCTAGAACCTGATGACCAGTAGTGACATCCTGGTTGTATACAGCTAATGAAAAGGCAGCAGGGGAGCATGAAGGTGTTACTGAGCAGGGGCTGTGGACGGTTCCACAGTCAGACTTGTGGCTCTGGATGATAGATGGAGGGTGGAGGAAGGTCAGGGTCCTCACGACTTGAAGAAATCAGGGATGGAGGATGGGAAAGGGAAGGAGACAAAAAACATTCAGGTTGCCTCTATGTGAGGCGCTGTGAAGTTACATCAACTTTCTCTGAAGTTACATCAGGTCCTTCAGATTTACTTGTCCTTACCCCCGAACAAAGGGCAGTGTTAGTCCAGCTCAGGTGGTGGGAGAAAAATCAAAAAGTTAGTTTTGAGACTTGCAGCCAGACAGTGTTGGAAGCTATAGAAAATCAGGTTCTCGTCTAGGTTATAATGAACGGAATTAGAATCAAGTATTTATCATGTGTTTTACTGAAACATTTTGTCCCTCTACAATCACTCGTTTGTACTACGTATAGCCAAATGGACAGTAATTGTTTGCAAAAGAAGTGTAGTTTCAAAAAGAACTTGGTGTGATGATTACTTACCTAACTGCAGCAAAATAGCATTTAGCCGTGTAGGCTCTTTAAAACCTGTCTTGCCGGAACTTTTATAAGAAACTTCCAGATTGAACATTACCAGCCCTTCCAGGCCAAAAGTCCAGCGAAACTTGTCCCAAAATCTTGCTGTCAGACTTAACATGCAGCATCTATAGTAGTGGGCAAATTCTCTGTTCTTGAGGTCCCAATATATCCCATGTTTCCTGCATCTGCCAGAAAATGTCCTTCTTGACTCACCGGGAAGAGAGGCTGGGATCTCTGCCAGCAGGGGGCACGCTGGTCCTTCTAAGAGGCTTCACTGGATCCATAAAGTCAATGTTAGTTCTGTAACGCTGTCTGGCCATATCTGAGTATATGCATGAGCATATCTCTTTCAAATATGCCTCTCTAATCAAAGTCTTGGTAATACGACCAACGGTTCTGATTTTATTCTGTTACATGAAAAATGGAATGTTATCAAACTGATGCTAATAAATATATTGCCATAAAAATATGAGAATGCTTACCAACAGTTTCTGAGTTCTTGGAGAATCAGGTAAGGAGAATAGATAAATGGTTTAATTTGTTTACAAAGGTATATTTCATCATGTCATGACATGTAAGTGAACTTAAGAGAAGTTTCCTTAAATCTGAAGGAATAAAATGTTTTTAAAACTCAGAAATGTTTTAAACAAAAGTCATGAAAATTATATTCATCCAGCTCGGTACATTCACTTTCAGGGTATTAAGTTTTGTTCCATTTGACTCCAGTTTTTCTAATAGTTCTTGAAATATATACCTTGGTTTTACTATCCTAAAGGTATCAAAACCCTATGTTTTGGGGGAGGGGCCAAGATGGCGGAGAGGAAGGGAGCTCTGTAGATTCTGTCCACCCCCTCTATCGAACTGAGAGGGACATCTCATCTGCAAGAGCGGAAGGAGAGAACACGGACTGCAGAAAGAAGGGAACTTCAAGGATACCTGAGTGAGTGAGTGCGAACTGGGGAGATCTGAAACCGGGCCAGCCTGGGATGTGAAGGGGAGGCCGGAGCCCCAGCTCAACGTGGGGCAAGCGCGCGGAGCCAGAGAGACAAAGGGAAGAGACAGAGAGTCTGATCACGCCCATAGTACTGTCACTGGGGAAGAGGCAAAAAACCCTTGGCCGCACTTGGAGAGGGAAACCCACTCCATAGATAACTGCTGGGTAGCCAGAATCCCGAACCAGGGTAATTCAAGGGAAGGAACAGCTTCCAGCCCTAAGCCATCTCGGCAGGGAATCAGCAGTGGCTGCAGTTGCGCCAGGGGTGCGCACTTCCCAGCGAGAAGTGGCGTGGCTGCGCTAGAGGCGCACACTGCAAACTTGGTTTTGGGAACAGGACCACGCACCGCATTCCCATGGCGCATCTCTCTCCCTGCACTGGCTGCGCGAATCCTGAATCCCGGGTGCCCACAGGAAAAGGTAAGGCCCACACCTGCGCGACCCCCTGACTGGGAGTCGGCGGTGGGTGGAGGCCTGGGTGCGCACCTAGGCTGCTGGAGCTCCCAGCTCATTTCCAGCAGTGCACAGCACCTTGAGCAACAGCTATCTGAAGCCAAGAGAGACTCAATTTTTTTTTCTTTCTTTCCCCCATGCAATCGCGATCCTGGCTGGGGATGGGGACTACGCAATTGAGTCTGTGAAGGTGCGCACTTCTACTCCTGCTGCTCATTTCGCCTCAGGCAGGGGCAGCTGAAATCCCAGCCTGAGCCAAGACAAACTGATTCCTCCCCCTAAGAAGCAAGCCACGAAATCAAATACATTTCATCTGTGATAGCACAAACGTGCACGGACTGGAATTTTGAACCGAGGCGGTCCTGGAAAATACAATTTGGCTCAACTGCAGCCCAAGGAGATTGAACTCATTAGAGTGGCCGACCATGCTTAGATTAGGGGAGCTTGGCTTGCTGCCATTCTAATCTCCATACACACCAAGGTGGAGCCTCTGAGAGCAGCCTCCAAGACCTACCACACCAAACCACGCCTATCCACGAGGAGGAGTTGCTGCTTCTTTTTTTATATATATAAAATTTTTTTTAATTTCCTCACCTTTTTCGTACTTATTTCTTTGTCATTATTACCTTTTGTCCTTTTTCTTTACTTAATTCTTTTAAATTTTTACTCCTTATTTTCCTTTCTCCTTTCTCCCTTACTTTTTCACCTTCTTGCAACCCAGATATATACTCCAATATCTCATACTTACCTCTCCCCTCAACTGGTCATACACTTTTAAACTGTCTTCTGTCCTTCTTTATCTCCGACCCCCTTTTATATTTTTTTAAATTTTTCTTTACTTCTTTCTCTTTTCTTTTTATTTTCTCTTCTTCTCTTCTGTTCGTGTCTTTCCTTCCCATTTTCTTTCTTTTCTTTCCCCCCTTTGATGTGTTTCATTGTTTGATTTGTCTGTGTGTATGTGTGCTTCTGTTCTCTCTGTTTTATCTGTCTGTTTTCCTTCTTAGGACTACACCAAGAAAAAAGCCAAAGTGTGCAAGAAGGCAAGTCCCAAATATTGCAGAGTGGGGAATTAAAATACTCACTGGCACAACAAGAGAAACCAAGAGACACCATTAAGAGAATATTTCCTGAAACGATAGGCCCTGGACAGTCAATAAGCCTCCTTTAACAGAGAAATATTAATAGGTGCACAGTGCACAATGAGCTTTCTAGAGGTGACAAGAGACAGAAAACTAGCAAAAATGACAAAACGAAGAAACTCTCCCCTGAAGAACTTCCAGGAAGAAGTCACAGCCACAGAACTGCTCAAGGCAGATCTAGACAACATATCAGATCAAGAATTTAAAAAACTTGTCATAAGATTAATCACTGGGGTTGAGAAAAGCATCAAAGAATCAACTGATGAGTTGATAAAGGCTATAGGTGAGGTGAATAATAAACTGGAGGCAGCCACCTCAAGGATTGACGAGGCAGAGAGAAGAATAGGTGAATTAGAAGATATAGTTCTAGCAAAAGAGGAAGCTGAAAAAAGAGAGAGAAATTAATCCAGGAGCAGGAAAGGAGAATTCGAGATCTGAGTGATACAATTAAACGGAACAACATCTGTCTCATAGGAATTCCTGAAGAGGAAGACAGAGAGAAAGGGCCTGAAGGGATGCTTGACCAAATTATAATTGAGAATTTCCCAAATCTGGGAAAAGAAATAGACATTCAAATTCAAGAGGCACAAAGAACCGCCTTAAGACGCAATTTGAATCGGCCTTCAGCACTACATATCATAGTGAAACTGGCAAAAAATAAAGATAAAGAGAGAATTCTGAAAGCAGCTAGGGAAAAAAGGGCCCTCACATACAAAGGGAAACCTATCAGAGTGGTTACAGACCTATCTAATGAAACTTGGCAGGCCAGGAAGGAATGGCAGGAAATCTTCAATGTGATGAGCAGAAAAAATTTACAGCCAAGAATCCTCTACCCAGCAAGCCTGTCTTTCAAAATAGAAGGCGAGATAAAGGTTTTCCCAAATAAACAAAAATTGATAGAATTCATGACCACCAAACCAGCCCTACAGGAAATCCTAAGAGTGACACTATGAGGGAAACATTGCAAAGAATACAAGGTGCCAGAGACACCACTATAAACATGAACTCTAGGGAGAACACAATGACTCTAAACCCACATTTTTTGATAATAACATTGAATGTAAATGGACCGAATGCACCAATCAAATGACACATGGTAGCAGAATGGATAAAAAAAGAAAACCCATCTATTTGCTGTCTACAGGAGACACATTTTCGACCGGAAGACATTTTCAGGTTGAAAGTAGAGGGATGGAGAAATATCTATCATGCAACTGGAAGCAAAAAGAAAGCTGGAGTAGCCATACTAATATCAGACAATCTGGACTTTAAAGTAAAGGCAGTAGCAAGATATGAAGAAGGACATTATATAATAATTACAGGATCTCTCCATCAGGAAGAGCTAACAATTATAAATATCTATGTGCCTAACTCGGGAGCACCCAAATACATAAAACAATTAATCACAGAAAGAAAGAATTTTATTGAGAAAAAGGTGCTAGTTGCAGGGGACTTTAATACTCCACTGACAGCAATGGATAGATCAGCCAGACAGAAAATCACCAAGGAAACAATGGACCTGAACGACACATTGGAACAGATGGAACTGATAGATATATTTAGAACTCTGCATCCTAAAGATAGGAAATTCACCTTCTTTTCGAGTGCACATGGCACATTCTCCAAGATAGACCACATACTGGGACATGAAGC
>NC_043713.1:69852968-69854628 GCF_006229205.1 Suricata suricatta
GATGCATAGGAGCACATGTACCCCAATGTTCATAGCAGCAATGTCAACAATAGCCAAAACATGGAAAGAGCCTAAATGTCCATCACCTGACGAATGGATCAAGAAGATGTGGTATATATTCACGATGGAGTACTACATGGCAATGAGAGGGAATGACATATGGCCCTTTGTAGGAAAGTGGATGGACCTTGAGGGTGTCGTGCTGAGCGAAGTAAGCCAGGCAGAGAAGGACAGATACCATATGTTTGCACTCATAGGTCTAGCAGGAAAACAGGAGAGACCTAATGGAGAACACGGGGGAGCGGAGGAGGGAGAGAGAGTTGGGGAGAGAGAGACGGATGTAAAATTTGAGAGACTACTGAATGCTGAAAATGAACTGAGAGTTGAGGGGAAAGGGGGAGGGGGAAAAAGGTGGTGGTGATGGTGGAGGGCACTTATGGGGAAGAGCACTGGGTGTTGTATGGAAAACAATTTGACAATAAAATATTATGGAAAAAAAACCCCTAAGTTTGTTACAAGTCCTCTCCAAGAATATCCTTGACAATGAGACACATTCGCAGTGGGATGGAAGTAAAATGGTAACTGTACATGTTAAGACTGAAAAGTGGTCATGGCCAAAGATGTGGTTAGAGTTCATTACGATGCAATTCACCAGAAAATGTGTTTATTCATGTGTCACACAGCACAAAATTATTTTAAAAGCATGTAGAGAAAGTTACAGAGTTGTAAACAAAATATAGGACTTTTTAAACAACATAAATAATTGTTTTAAATGAATGAAATTCCTGATAAACATAGGAAATATTTTGGCATAACACAGAGTGCTTGTATTCTAGGCAGAAAATTTAAAAGTGAATAAACCTTTTGTTTGCCATTTTGAATATGAGTAGAAAAATAGTTCAAGAAAATTTTGACCTTTTCCCAACAGAAAACAGAATTTTAATTATTCATCCATGTATTTTGATACTAAATCTCATTTATTTACTGAATATATTTTACTTCTAACCGGTACTGACTACACTTAAAAAATAATTTCCAGGTTTGTTTTTGAAAATCCTCCTACAACTTACTCTTACACATTTAGATCTTGATCTAAGTTTTCTTCGAATAACCAGACTCATGTTAGGACAAAATTATTTTTAGTTTCCTTCAACAAAAGAAATTGTTCCCATTCTTCATGCTTTTTCCCTCCTAAAAACACATTTCTTAATTTCCTGGAACATATAGTTGTTTTCCTTATCATTTTTACTAGTCTATATTATATTATTAGAATCCCTAACTCTAGAAAGGTAGTTTTCTAGTCAATAGCAATTATGAACAATTTTTTATGCCACTATTCTTTAGGTAAGCAAAATTTATGACTACATTTCACAATTTCTAGAAATGTAGTAAAATATTTCACTAATGAACAAACTGGGTTTATGAACAGACCCACATTTACCTTATAGTTTTTCTCTAATGAGACAAAAGTAGATAAACCGATGGTGAATACTTAATGTTTTATTGTTATTTAACTTGCAAAAAACTAAAGAAACACAATTGTTAGAAAGGCTTTATATACTCTTCTTAGCAATGGATAGATTAAATATGATCCTTATCAAACCCCCAAAAGCCTGTTTTGCAGTCGCAGAAAAGATGCTCTCAAAATTTCCATGGAATT
>NC_043713.1:69855128-69855909 GCF_006229205.1 Suricata suricatta
ATATGTTGGTACCAGTAGAAGCCAGGGAGCCTTCCTGACTATCTATTGTACTGCTACTCAGACTCACAAAAACCCCAGGGCTCTGCAAGCCCCAGCTGCTTCTCTGCATCCAAAGATGCCTTGGCCAAAGGAGGGCTTCTGCTCATCTCTGGGCTGTAGCCTGAGGATGAGGCTGAAGAGTACTGTCACACTGGACACAATAAAGCTTCTCACAGTGACATATGCAGCAGTCCAAGAAGGACAAACACTTCAGCCTGATCAGGGTCTTGGACCATAATTCTTTTAAGTTATGTTAATATACAGTAATTGCATATGAAGTGACTTTTCTCACACACACAATAACACACACACACACACACACACACACATCCCTTTTTCCTAAGTTTCCAACCTATGTAAATGACATCTTGGGCAAACTTCAAGCAAACAAATAAAAATAAACAAACAATATCACAACAAAGCTGGGCATGTGCCCTGTGAAAGAAATACTCTACTAGCTTTCTTGTTAAGAGTGAGTCACAATCTCAGCAGGTGGACAGTACTTATGGATTCTGCTCCTGAAGGGACAGAGAGACCTCCCCTTCCCTCCCCATCTGAGAGCCTGGCTGATGAGCCCTGTGCTCTTGGGATGAGGCACCAAGATGGCAAATGTAGGCCTCGGGGATTTCCAGGCCCACAGCTGGCCTGACTCACTGGTGTGGTATCTGCGCCTTCCATTGTCATGGCAAGAAGAAGGTGGCAGGAATGGATATTTGTATCCTGAGACCAGCATACCTACTTA
>NC_043713.1:69856009-69857572 GCF_006229205.1 Suricata suricatta
CTCTGGTTCTGTCTCAGGATTTGGTGATCACTTCCTGACTCTGAAGATAGCAAGTCTGTGTTTCTGGGTCTTTTCCAATGATGTCCTGTGGGGAATGTGGGAATGCACTGGGACAGAAGATGACCCTTCTGCTTTGAAGACAAGAGCCCTCAGACCTGCTCACTTCCTCAGTTTATTCCCAGACCTCACATACTTTCCTCTCTCAAGTTGTTTGAGATAATGTTGGTATATTTGTTAGATCCTCTAAAGCCAGAACCCCATTATCAGAAACAAACTTGTTATTACAAGAAAAATTAGAGAAAGTCCTATTTTTCTAACCGCAGAGCTTAACAAACTTGATCAGACTCAGTGCTGTCAGGTAACAGGTTATGAGGGTCCCTCAACCCAGGAGTAGAGGGAGGACTTCTAAGTGGGAGGAGGTTTCATTTATAACAATTGTATTCTTCACAACAATTACAAAACTCCAATAAAATATTTACATATACCAGAGAGGCAAAAGAAAAGGAGGCAATGCCAGGCTAAGAAAGAAGGGCAAATGGAGCGCAGGAGATATAGGAAAGAGTAGAAGAACCTTTTCCTGAGCACATTATATCTCAAAACAAAAGCAAACATCAGATGTCTAGACTTCTAAAATGGAGGCCAGGATAACCTCCTAGGTCCCCAAGCAATAAGAACAACACAAGAATCAACCTGTAAGAGGAACCCATGGAGTGTTCATAGCAGGTGTGGACATAGGGGAAACTCTGGGAATTTAAGACTTAGAGTGATTCAAGCTAGTTGTGGATCAATAATAGCCCCAGGCACATGGTCAAAGAAAACTCAAATGCCAGGTAAACTGGAGTCTCTGCAAGTTAATCGCTGTGCACTGTATCCTGTATTAGCTCTCAAAAGTTCATCAGTGACGTAGAAAAAATTAACATCTCAGCCCCATATATGGTGTAGAATATGTGTTCATTCTATAGCCCTGGGCAGTAACATCTGAAAAATCCATGTGAAAATCAGGACTCTCCAGAAGAACTGGGTGGTGTGAGAGGGGCTCTGAGGTCAGCAGGAGGCCCTGCTTGGCAGGTCCATAAAGGACAAGGTTCTGGCCAGGCCAGCTAGGAAAACACTGTCCTGAGTGGTGCACACTTGAGCAAGCAGTGTCTTCACTGAAGTAAGACTTCCTGTACCTGGGATCCCCTGAAGCCACATGAGAACTTGGCTCTGACTCACACCCTTGCATCAAGTTGTTGTCCTGGCATGAGCTCTAGGCAGAGATAAATAGACAATCAGGCACAGGGACCAATTTGTATGAAGAAACTCGACTTACAAGGGAATATTACCATCAGATCAGAGACATCTGTGGATGGAAGTGTCACATTTTCAACCACGTGTCCTCAGCAATCATTCTAGAGGCTTCAGTGTGGCCACAGTTTCTCTGCATATTGCAATCCTTGACCAGTAGATAAGGGTTTCCATTAGGGAAAAACATGAGAAGACCATGGGGGACACATTTCCACTACTGTTTGGTCCCATTCATCTCAACACAAGTGACCAGTCATCCAAATCTTTCTATTACTT
>NC_043713.1:69857672-69862999 GCF_006229205.1 Suricata suricatta
TTCAACCACGTGTCCTCAGCAATCATTCTAGAGGCTTCAGTGTGGCCACAGTTTCTCTGCATATTGCAATCCTTGACCAGTAGATAAGGGTTTCCATTAGGGAAAAACATGAGAAGACCATGGGGGACACATTTCCACTACTGTTTGGTCCCATTCATCTCAACACAAGTGACCAGTCATCCAAATCTTTCTATTACTTACTTACCTTACTTTCAGGTCCAGGTGATGTGGATTCTACTATCCATAGAGTCTGGACTTTAAAAAAATATATATATATATATGTAAGTATCATGTAGCTCAATCTCATTTAAATATAAAACAGATTTAAATATTATATGACATTCTCATTAGTGTGCATAGTAGCAAAGCGCCCTGAAAATATTAGTGAGTGCAACCCAGGGTGCATTGAAAAAGATTCAACTTTACTACCGGGAAGAAGTTAATCAGCACATGTGCAAAATCTCTGGAGGGAGGTGTAAATAACCATTCAGGGACATTGGATGTGAGGTAAGTAATAGGCACAGTATGTGAAATGTTCCAGTTAGGGAAGGAGCCCCTGAGTCCTCAGTCTTGTTCTCTGGCAAATATTGGGAGGAAAACGTGGAGTCATTGAATACATTGCCTTAGGACTCACTGGCACCCTGCCATGGCAGAGGCGTGCATGGGCATGGTCCTTCAGGGATTCAAAGCACAGCGCAAGGAAAGCTCTTTGCTGCATCAAGCAGCATCACCATAGGACAGCTGGACTGCGGCTGTCTGTCCTGCATTATAAGGGACTCCATGTGCCCTGGTTCTTCCTCATCCAGCTTCCCACTTGGCTTTTTCACCACAGGCTCGCACTTGCCCTGTAGACATTCCTCAGGGACAGTAATTCAGTAATGCAGACCCAGGGAAAAGCTAGGAAAGTTGGCAGCGTTGACTCAGGGCTCCCTCTAGCAGACAGAGATCCTTCTGGAAACTGTGGAGCCCCTGCCTATTCTTGATGAAATACATAACACACAGCTTCCATTTTCTGCAATAGTCACAGGTAAGATTCAGATTATTCTGTTACTTCAAATGTGCTTCAGCATTTTGTCATGACTGATGTGAATTGAGAACTATGTCTTCAGTTATTGTAATTATCCATTTTAATTCTTCCTTTTGTCTAAAGTTTTAGGTCTTCTTCATTGTAAAATTTGATACATATAATTACATATTAACCGCTTCTCAGGAATAACTTTGGCTAATAGAATTGAATTTAGTATGAATATTTTTAATTTTTTTAACTATTTATTTTTGAGAGGGTGAAGAGAAAGAGGGAGACAGAGGAACAGCAGAGAGCCCAATGCAGGGCTCGATTTCAGGAACCATGAGATCATGACCTGAGCCAAAATCAAAGGTTGGATCATTAACTGACCGAGCCACCCAGCTGCCCCAAAGTTAATATAAATCTTTATGTCTGATGTGAGTTAAGTCTCTGAACACAGTTGATGAAAAAAAAAGCCATATAAATATCATCAAAATATTTACTAACAATACAGAAACAAGCATTGGATCACATTAAAATGTTTATTTTTAACATTTACATTTTTTAAGAGACAGAAGCAGACAGAGTATGAGCAAGGGGGAGAGAGAGAGTGAGAGAGGGAGATACAGAATCTGAAGCAGACTCCAGGTTCTGAGCCAAAGATCACATTTTAATTCCACAATGGGATGAACCCCAATGTTGTGGTTTCTCTTTCACCTATTATTCCAGAAATTGTGTTTTTCTTCTGCTCCGTAGCGACTGCACACAGCAGGGGTGTAGAATCGTGCCTCAAGAGGGTCACGCAGTGTTTTCAGACCATGCCATTTTAGTTCAGATTATTTTTTTCCCTGATGTTTGAATAAATCTCCTAATTTAATTGTGATATGATTACCTTCCCCTCAAAACCAGCGGTTATATTGATGTTACTTCATGTAATAGATGGCTTCCAAGAGCCAATGAAGGGGACTTCCACAGCCTGGGGGCCTCTTGGTGTAGACTCCCCACCTCTGGTCTTCTCCCCCGTGACTATCAGGACACAGGGACTAGGACTGAGTCAGAGGAGACCCTGTCCTATCATCCCCAAAATGGGCTCTGAGATTCCCAGATGGACTCACTCCTGGAGGAGTGACCTCTAAGTTTCTCCAGAGACACAAGAGGCCATTTCACTGGGAGGGCAGAAAATGTTCCCAGTGATGGGGTACATGTGGAATGACCTAGGAGCAGAGCCAGGAGATGAGAATCACACTCATGCCCTCATTCTGACTTCTCAAGGAAGAAATTTGGGACTGAGGCTACCAGGGACATGGGGGACCTGATTGGGTGAAAGATGTCATCCTGTCACCCAGTGTCCCAGTCTCCTTGCAGTCACTAGTTTCTGTGCAGTCCCAATACATGCCTCTTTCAAGATCTCCCCCAGGGGACATCAGGGTGAAAAAGGGGCAGTAAGAGACAGGAAGTTAATGGGTCTGAAGACATGGAAAGGCCTAGAGGACACCCCATTCCAATCCAGGAAACTGAGGAGGCAAGGCCTGTGAGGGTCCCCACCGTGGCCTGGATGGTGCAACTTCTCAGGTTCCTTCCTTATTGGCTCAGGTCAGAGGAAGAGACTGCTTTCTTGGAGGGCACATAAAATCAAGATCTCAGGGTGACCTTTGCCTCTCATAACAACACATGTATCTCCTCTTGGATTAAGGAACCAATTCTAATCTTGTGGTGATCCAGGAACCATCTCTGTCGGTGTCTCCAGGAGGCATGGTCACTCTCACCTGTGTCTTTAGCTCAGGGTCAGTAACTGTCAGTAACTACCCTGGCTGGTACCAACAGATTCCAGGTCAGGGTGCTCACCCCATTATCTACTATAGACAATTGCCACTCTGGGGTCTTTGATCACTTCTCCAGGTCCTCTGGGAGCAAAGTCCTCACCATCACAGAGGCCAGGTTGGGGAGGAGGCAGATTACCATTGTTTGCTGTACAGGGTTAGTGGCATTCCACAGTGATCTAAGTCTATGGAGAAGTGCAGCCAGAACCTACTCATGGGCTCAGAATGTCTCAGCCCTGAGCAGCAGGGGGATGAAGTGAGAGGGAGAATGGTCAACACCACTATGGGAAGGAAGGCTAGCTAGCCTGATTCTGCTGCCCAGTGGTTCATCTCCATGTGCCCATCCCATCTTTCCCAGCGTGTGTCCATCTCTCCAGTGTGACTCTCCATGACTGGAGGACTGTAGGCTTCCTCTCTACATCTCCACATATAATGAAGGGGAGGGGATTCTGCACCTAAATATATCAACAGTGAGAGTCAACAACCGCAGCAACTGGCTCCCTGTGAGATGCTTATTCTAGTGACATTAAAGGACCTGCTGACATTCAGTAATCTGATGATGGAGACCAACTGAATAAATGATGGAAACTAAGGCCTCAGTCAGGTGAATACTGTAACACATGCATCTTTTCTATAGGGGATAGAAAGCATCCCTGCAGCCCTGTTTGTCTGTGATGTTTTCACACCTCTCCACATATCACACCATGGTCTCAATGTGACAAGGAGACAGCAGACCCATCACCTACCCTCCCACCTGCCCTCTTACCTGAATTCACCTGTGTCAGTCAGGGCATGCCTTTCTCTGAAAACATCACCCTCTAGCCACCTGACACTCTGGACCCTCACTCCCTCACCCACAGCCTGGGGTCCATTCAGTCACCTCCCTCTGTTCCACTTGGGGACACAACCCATTTCACCCTTCCTGTTTCCTCTGCTGTCATCTTCCTCCAACCTCCCCCAATGTTGCCTTCTAGGTCTCCTAGGAGGTCGCAAATTCTGTCTTAGAACTTCTTGCAGAACTAAATCTCTAATGAGCAGCACTGACCAGATGAAGCACAGAATTAGAAGACTCCCAGCATATGGATGGAAGGTCACAGGATGGTCCCTCAGTGGTCCTGCTGAACTCCCAGGTCCTGGATGTTCCTATACCCTCAGCAGCCTCATCAGAGTTTGTGGAGTCCGCTGTGCTGTGCTCCAGAAAGGCACAGATTTCCATAATCTGTGTGTCCTCCTTTGTGAAGGTTTGTGACTACTCAGCAAATTCCTGTTTACACTCATCACCCAGAGTCAGCCTGCCTCCTCTGAGCCCCGTGTGGGAGCACATTCCTTCTGCTCTGTGTTCCTTGTATCTTGTCATCAGCTCTATGGGGATTCATAGACTGTCCTGGGTCAGAACTGCTCCTGTCCCTCCCACTATAGTCCTGCCCAAGGAAGAACCCCAATCAGAAAGAGTGCACCAGGACTGCATCTTGCTCCTTCTCTGAAGAGTGCCTCTCCCATGGTGGAAGCACGGACATCAGGGAAACAGGTAAAGGAGAGCATTGGGAGCAGTGGGAAAGAATGAGAAAGTGGAACACAATGAGAGGTTTGCCCAGAAAGCAGCAGGGGCTGCTGTGACATCAGATCTATTGGTTTCTGCAGGATGGGGGCTTCTAGCTGGCAGCCCCACACTGACAAGACCCCAGGTCTGGGACCCGTTTCCTGTGGGGATAGGACCGGTGTGTCTGTCAGGATCTGGTGGGCATGTGTGTAGTAAGCAGCTGCTGCCTCAATGTCCTCCCAGGGGGAAACTAGTGCATCTGGAAATCTTCCTGTCCAAGGGCCACAGACCCTGAACCTTGCACCTGGAGATAAAGGCAGGGGTGGGTCACATTTGCATGAGCAGCCCCTCCTCTGTGAGGCCCGTGGTGAGGGAATAAGACAGGCCAAGGGCAGCCCAGCTCCAGCTCTGTGGCCTAAGAAGGGGGGTTTGTCACCATGGCCTTGACCCTTGTCCTAATCGTGCTCCTCTGTCACTGCACAGGTAGAGACAGGACCCACGGCACCAGCATACGCCCACAGCCAGACTGAAATCCTTCTGGCTCAGCTCCCTAATCTCAGGTACCCTATCCCTTCATTTCACTCTGCTGTATTTGTGTTTGCAGGTTCCCTGTCCCAGCCTGTGCTGACTCAGCCATCGTCCCTCTCTGCATCTCTGGGAATGACTGCCAGACTCACCTGCACCCTGAGCAGGGACATCAATGTTGGAAGATATAACATATACTGGTACCAGCAGATGACTGGGAGTTCTCCCCGCTATCTTCTGTACTACTACTCAGACTCAGATAAGCACCAGGGCTCTGGGGTCCCCAGCCGCTTCTCTGGATCCAAAGATGGCTCTGCCAATGCAGGACTTCTGCTCATCTCTGGGCTGCAGCCTGAGGACGAGGCTGACTACTACTGTGCTATAATTCATGGCAGTGGGAGCAACTATCATTACTCACAGTGTCACAGATAACAAG
>NC_043713.1:69863099-69864780 GCF_006229205.1 Suricata suricatta
CGCTTCTCTGGATCCAAAGATGGCTCTGCCAATGCAGGACTTCTGCTCATCTCTGGGCTGCAGCCTGAGGACGAGGCTGACTACTACTGTGCTATAATTCATGGCAGTGGGAGCAACTATCATTACTCACAGTGTCACAGATAACAAGGAAGTGAGACAAAAACCACCGCATCTCTTTTATTGAGACGCTTCAGTGGAGGCTTCTGTTGGAGATACTTCTCTGTGGTGAAACCTGTCCTTAAGGAGGAAGAAATGACACTCAGAGATTATACTACTGCCTGAGGCAGCACAGGCATTCTGGGAGTACTCACAGGTGAGGGAATAGAGCCCAAAACACATGCCCAGTGTCTAGAAACCATAGGTAAATCCACTATGATTATACAAACCCAGTTAGAGTTTTTAGTTGTAATCATTTTGCAGAAACAATTGAGTTTAGATCTCCTAGCTGAAGCCCAGGGGGGAGTCTATGTCCTGTTAAAGGAACAATGTTGCTTTTGGTCAATCAAGGACAATAAAAGAAAAAGTCTATAATTTGATTGAATGGGCGTTTTCCCCCTTGGACCGTGCAACAAAAAGATTGTTTTCCTGGAAATAAACCTGGTCATGTCTTTGCTGGGCTCTTTCTCTTTTAGGAGCCCTGGCCTCAATACTCATATGCCTAATTATTATTCCCTCCCCCGCAGTGTTGAATTTCTTTTTAAAGTTTATCTCTCCTAGAGTGCAACAATTTCATATATGAATGATGGTTCAACAAGGATTCCAGCACATAGCATCAGAGGATTCCCTCCTCCTGAATCCCATGGACCAGCCACCAAGAAACTTGATCAAATAATCTCTCAGCATGTTAGTATAATACCATGCTCTGGTCTATAACTGCTCAGTCCCCAGATGGACAGACAACTTATGAATGGACAGCACATCCCACTGTTCAGCAGGAAGATCTACTGAAGATGAGACTCTGCCCAAATGTCTAGGATTTGTCATTGTTGATCTATCAAGTAGGAAAGTAGAGGTCACTTTTAGGTGAAGGCTTGAGCAATGGAAACCTGAGTATGGTAGAAGGTACCACAGTGACCTTTGGCCAAATGCAAACAGGCCTATTAGGCATCTCACCTCAAAATGTCTATAAGCTCCAGCTGACCAATGTGTTACTTATACCCAGACACAGGTGTCCAGAAAGGAACGTTCCACATGTTCCCATATCTCCTCACCTTCCCCCTTAACTAGAGCCCCCACGGCTGCCTCCTGGGAGACCATATCTGCTTTGCTTGTCCCGCTGGCTGCTCCCATGCAGTGTATTCCCTCAACTTTGATCTCCTTTGCTCTGCTGGATGTATTCTTTTACCACCCTTGGCCCTGGCCTACACTTGATTGGGTCACTCAACAATCCAAAAGTTTACCCTAAATTAGTCTAAAAAGCAAACACCTTTGTTGCTCAGGTGGTGAGGGGCCTGTAGTGAAAAGAGTGTCCCAGTCTCACACGTAGTTATAACACAACTGTGTAACAGGCCCTCCTACCCATGACACTGGACTGATGCTCCTCAAACAGACGTTTTATTGTTAACAAACCTGAAGACTGAGGGGATAAAAGTTTCTGGAAACCCTCATGACTATCCTCCCCAACAGTAGACCCATCCAGACCAAGAGAAAGACAGAGGCATAGCCAGACAGAGGGAGAGGG